>NC_137797.1:83363890-83626390 GCF_963383645.1 Muscardinus avellanarius
CCTCTTCACCTCCAAGGAGAGGAACTGAATTTCTCGGGAGGCTTCCAAAATAGTCTTAGGACCTGATGGGCATCTTACTGACCATCCCTGTCACTTAGAAGCCATATTTCCTTCCCCCTGGCCCAACTGGGATCTGAATTCATAGAGAGGTAAGGAGGCTCTCAGTTGGTTTCACCAGGCTCTGCTTAACGGGATGAAACAAACAGCAAAGAAACCTACCAAACTTTCTAGGGTGAGTGAGACAATTCAATTACCTAACGAATCTCCAGTCACATTCCTTGAGTGCCTTCTAGAGGCTTTATTCCCTCTTTATTCCTATTGATCCTGAAGCTCCAGAAAATAGAAAATAGATGGGTAATTAATATTGCCTTTGTCACCCAGTCAGCCCCAGATATCAGAAAAAGTTACAGAGGCAGGAAGGATTGAAGGAAAGCTATTGTCAGAACTACTGACAGTAGAACTATTGTCAGAACTACTGACAGAACTACTGACCCAGTCAGCCCAAAGAACCTTCAACAGCCGAGATCCACCAGAAGATAAATAAAATATATGGTATGATAATCACTTAAGGCTCCCTCAAAAATAGGAAAAACATTGTGCCAAAGCAGGCCCTCAACTAAACAGATAGGCCCTTTGGCCAAAGATTAATGTGCCTATTGTAAAAAAAAAAAAAAAAAAAAAAGAAAAGAAAAAAAAAGGACATTGGAAAAACAAATTCCCAAACCAAAAGTGAAAAACAAATCAACTTGTACATCAAGAGGACTGATGGGACCAGGGATCTTTTCATTTAAGCCTCCAAGAGCACAGGGTTACCTTAGAAGTAGGGGACAAGCCAGTCTAAATTCTGGTGGACACTTGGGCCACCTTCTCAGTCTTGACCAAAACTGATGGATCCCTAACAAAGGATAAAACTCTCATACAGGGAGCCACTGCAAAGACTAAATTCTACTCATGGAGCCAAGCGTGGTGGCACATGCTTATAATCCCTGTGCTTGGAAGGCTGAGACAGGAGGATCGCACATGTTCAAAGCCAGCCTCAGCTACTTAGTGAGGCTCTCAGCAACTTAGTGAGACCTGTTTCCAAATAAAATATAAAATAGTTCTGGGAGTACAGCCCAGAGGTATAAAGCCCTTGGGTTCCACCCCCAGAACCACCAAAAAAAAAAAAAAAATTCCTACCCATGGACCAAGACCCGTACCACCAATTTAGGGGGAAAAAAAAACCACTATATCTCATTCCTTCTTGGTCATGTTAGAGTGTCCTTATTCCTTGTTGGGAAGAAATCTCCCCCAATTTCTGCAGGCAACCATTTTTCTTTCAATAGGGAAGCACCATACTAACTTTCAGGGCCTTCCCTTCGACCATCCTCTGGACATGCCTTCTAAGTGAAGAATACCTCCTCATGGGGTAAGAGACCCCCCAGCCCAGGACCCACTTCTATTAGACTTTCAGCACAAAAACCCAGGGGTATGGGCAGAAACAAACCTTCCTGGGCTGGCTGCTCATTGACCACTCATAGTGGATCGGCTCACCAGTTCAGCTACTCCAGTTAGGATAAAGCAATACCTCATCAGCCTGTAAGCCAAATAGGGAATTGCAATCCACATTAAAAGAATGAGAGAGACAGGAATCCTAAAACGTTGCCAATCACCCTGGAGCACACCTTTACTCCCTGTCCAAAAGCCTGGTACAGCCAGTGCAGAACCTCAGGGAGGTCAACAAAAGGGTGGAGAATATTCATACTATAGTTCCCAGTCCCTACACTCTTGTAAGTATGCTGCCACCATTTTGTCAGGTCTACACCAATCTTAAACTCAAAGACATCTTTTTCAGTCTTCCTCTGGTCAAGGTGAGTCAATCCCTATTTGGCTGTGAGTGGACTGACCCTGTGGGGGTTATTCAGGACAATTAACATGGACCAGGCTTCTCCAGGGGTTTAAAAAACTCCCTTACTCAGTTTAATAAAGCCTTAAGCCAGGACTTGTTGCCATACAGGCAGGATCATCCTGAGGTCACCCTCTGACAGTATGTACATGATCTCTTGTTGGCTGCTGACACCCTTTTAGCCTGTAAAATAGCCACCTCAGACTTACTAAGGACCCTGGACATACTTGGGTATCCAGTATCTGCCAAAAAAGCTCAGTTGTGGATGAAAATGGCCACTATTTTAGGTTATAAATTATGTAAAGGAAAAAGATCCCTGTCAACTAAACAGATCGAGGCCATCCTGAAAATCTCAAGGCTAAAAACTAAACAGCAGGTATGGTCATTACTGGAGCAGTTGGTTACTGCTGCCTCTGGATACCAGACTTCACAGAAATAGTAAAACCATTGTACACAAGCACGGGAGGAAAAACAAAACCTGACTTAGCCTGGACTCAGACAGAGCAGCAGGCATTTGAAAACCTAAAAAGGCACTCATGGCAGCTTCTGCCTTGGCCTTTCCAGATGTAACCAAGCCATTTCAGTTGTTTGTGGCAGAAGTTAGAGGTATAGCCAAAAGGGTACTTACCCAAACTGTGGGTTCATGGAAATGGCCAGTGGCTTATTTATCTAAAAGACTAGACATTGTAGCAACAGGTTGGCTGAGCAGCCTGCAGGCTGTTGCAGCCACAGCTATCTTGGTAAGCCTCAAAACTAACATTGGGATAAAGTCTGTGTATGGTAGCACCTCACTCAGTGGAAGCATTGCTCGGAGTCTGCCAGCCTGATGGTTTTCAAATACTCACACCACAAGCCTTACTTTTAGACTCCTCTAAATCACATTTCTAAGAACTGCCGCCCTAAACCTGGCCACCATGCTTCCGGATGATGACCCCAGAAACCCAGTGAATGACTGCCAGGAGGTTTTGGATGCAATACAGACTCTGTGCCTGGACTTAATGGACATACCCTGGAAATAACCTGATGATACCCTTTATACTGATAGAAGCAGTTATGTCCAAGAAGGAATCAGATGTGCAGGAGCCACAATGTTCTCATCTAACCCAGTAATATGGGCTCAGGCGTTGCCTCCCAGCATGTTAGTTCAATGGGCAGAACTAATTGCTCTGACTCAGGCTCTTTATTACTGATGGAGAAAAACAGTCAGCATTTATACAGACAGCTAGTATGCACTCACTTGAGACAAAAGATAATGTTCTTGCATACCAGGAAGCAAAAGAGGCCACCTTAAGATTAGTAGGACCTCTACAAATATCACTAGCTCTGCCTACTCTGCCAGACCACCAGCTGCCTAGCTCCCCCACATACACCCAGGAGGAAGAAGCATTGGGCCATGAACTACAGGTAATCTCAGGCCTAGGGGGTTGGAAGATCCTACCAGATGAAGGGTGATAATGACTGATGCCATGTTATGCACATTAATAAGGCAGGTTCATCAAGGAGGTACCAAAATAGTTGAACTCCTACAGAGGGATTATTACATACCAAAGCTAGGCTGAATTGCAAAAGATGTTGTTTCTAGATGCCAGGTATGTGCACAGGTCAACACCTATCCAGGATCCCAACCACCCATGGGAGAGACTGGCAAAAACTGGGTAAGCCTCCTTTTCTTTGCCCTTCTGCAGGCGAGATGTACCCCAAATAATAAGGCCATTACTCCTTTTGAAATCATGTTTGGGAGACCTCCTCCTTTTCTTCCAAAACTGAAGGATGAAACTCCAGCAGAGCTTAATAATATATTTCTTCTCAAGTTTCTTCAGGCATTTCAGCAAAAAAAAAAAAAGAAAGATTGGGTTCATAGTCTATATGGTATATCGTGGACCGAGCTGTAAGGACTCACAGCCTCAAGACATGATCAACCCTGCTGACTTAATCTGGATAAAAAGATTCCATCAGTAAGTTTGGAGGCCTGGTGGATGGATCTGTGGATGGTGGTTCTCACAATGCCCACAGCAGTGAAGGTTGCAGAAAAGAAAACTTGGATTCAGCAGTTGCAGATCAAATCTTCCCAAGAAGGAGACCAGGAGGACATTCCCCAAAGATGGAAACTCCAGCCAACCAGGAACCCTATAAAGATAAGATTAATCCAGGAGACAGGAGGACATTTATAATTATAGTAGCTTTTCTCTTAGTCTCATGGCATTCTAGCCTGGGAAAACAAGTTATCTCCCCCATCTTCCTTAAAACTATACATGACAATTGAGGAAAATGGTGGGAGGAAATGTCATAAAATATATAATAACCTCTGGGCAACCAGTTTTCAGTCTGGATTTGTGTGATCTTATAGGTAATATAGCTGTGAATATGTAGGTGGGGGAGGTAGCATAGGAGATACTCTATTCTGGGTTGTAGAAATCCCTAGTATCAAAGAGGGATACAAACTATAGAGTTTTATGTTTGCCCTGCTAATGAAGATCACAGTTGTAATGGAGATCACAATTGTAATGAGGAAGATTAATTCCATTGTGCCTCATGGGGTTGTGAAACTATAGCAACCTGGACAAACTACAACCCCTATATAGATATAAAAAGAGATAGCACTCCTTCCAGGGATACTTGCATGGTGGGAAATGCAATCCTCTCCTGTTGACTGTAAAACTATGGCTTCCCACCCAAGAAGCAGGATGGGAGCTAGGTTGGACATGGGAAATCAGGCTGTATGACGTGGGACAGGATCCGGAAAAAAGTTCACTATCCAGAGTTATGGACCCCATAATATTATTAACCAAATTGGTCTTAACTGAGAATTAAATTTGGTTCTTCCTCGAGTTCAACGTAGGCCAGTCAATGAGGCACTGACTCCATTTATGAACCCTACTACAAAGGACCGTAAACTCCTTTTAAACATGCTCGATGCTGCTTTTCATTTTATCATTTCTACTGAAACCAACAAGGCCCAGGACTGCTTGGCTTGCTTGAATCCTGAACCCCCCTATTATGTGGGCATAAGTGACAATGTTTCTGACAAAGATATCAGGAACCTTACATATCAGGAAGAAGAGAAGGGCCTCCATCTATGCTGATGGGGAACTAAGCCTAAACTCACCCTAGGCGGCTTGAAGGGTCAGGGAATCTGCTTTATGACTCAAAGTTTTAAGTTAAAGCAGTCTCCATATTGAGACTCTTATCTGACTACTCACACTCCAACTGTGCCAGGAAGTAACCAACTAGTGGCCCCCTCTGGGACTTGGTTTGCATGTACATCTGGAATAACCCCGTATCTGTTACTGCATTTATTTCAATCTAGAAAATATAAAGAATTCTGTATAACTGTTCATGTAGTTCCTCAGGTATATTTTTATGATGGAGAAGGAGTTAGGGAGCATGTAGGGATAACCGCCTGATAGAGAAGGTGGGCCCCAATATTAGTCCCTCTCTTGGTAGGAGTAAAAATAATTGGTTCCATGGCCATTAGTACAGCAGCCCTCATCACCGGAGATTTATACTTTAAAGCTTTGGCCCATCAAGTTGACCAAGACCTGGCTGAATTAGAAACATTGGTTAGCTGGTTAGAAGAATTATTAGATTCCTTGGCTGAGGTTGTTCTCCAGAATAGATAGGGCTTAGATTTACTGTTCCTTAAGCAGGGGGAGAGAGGTTATGTATGGCCTTGGGAGAAACCTGTTGTTTCTATATCAACCATTCAGCAGTGGTGTGATATAGCCTCTTGCTAATCAGAAAGAGATTAAAAGAAAAAGAAGCCAGGCACTTTTAGGGAAACCAGTATGAAAACCTATTCTTCTGGTTACCCTGGCTTACTACTCTGATAACGGCTCTATCTGAGCTCCTGATACTTCTCCTCTTGGGACTCCTGGTGGGACCACGCATCTTAAATGCATTTGTCAGGTATGTAAAATACCGAGTCTAAGCAGTAAAACTTGTAGTCCTGCGTACTCATTATAATCCCGTCTATGAAGAGCATGATGACTCAATTATTTGAATCAAGGCACAATACCAGTGGGGAACATGGTGGGCTGATGGAGAAACACATGGCTAAGGTTGCAGGAACTAAATGAACTAACCATTTCAGGAGCTGGGCCAACAGGATGTGAACAGAACCAATGGATGGGCTATAGTTAAGGACACCTGGGGTATAGTTAGGAATGCCTGTTAAGCATAACGGGAACAATTTTCTTCTGTACCCAGAGTTTTCTTGCATTGTGCTTTTAGAAGATAAATGATGATGTGGTTTTCTGCTTTATAAACCCTTTGCTTCAGAGGGTTGGGGCTACACTACCTTCGGGTGAGGTATCCCCAGCTGGTCAGTTTAATAAACATCTAGATACTTCTATCCATGTCTGCTGAGTGTTCTATTACAAAACAGGGTCTTACTAAGTTGCAAAGGACTTCACTAAGTCCTCCTCACAGAAGTCTTTCCAACCTCAGAATGGACTCTTTGTTATGCAAGCCCACATCACCCTGCCTTTATCCTCCCACCTCTACCTTTGTAACTACATGTTTGTCATCTGTATTTCAGGTTTCCTCCAACAACTCCATGAGGGAAAGAAGCAGGGAAGTCTTTTCACTTCATCCCTACCTAACACATGACAGGACCTGACTATAGCTAGGTCATTAATTCAACCTCGTAAGTGAATTGAATCAAAACACTGATTATGAAGAAGGTTACATTAGTAACTTGGTATCTTAAGGATCCCAAAGATATGAATTTCAGTGTCAGGACTGAGAGGGAATATCATCAGAATCATAAAGCAGAAACAAATCTCACTTTCCCCACTTTTATTTATCTTTCCTTTTGAGTAGAGCTGTGATATGAAATGAAGAGACCAACAGCCTTTCTGTGTTCCCTTCTTTCTGGACTAATTAGCAGTAAAATGGTCAAAAGGCAGGCAGGCAGGCAGCAAGAGAGAAGAGATTAATGAAGCTTTTACATAGACTGATTGCCACTTGGTCCTGATTCAAGACAGAAAAAAAAAGTATTCACAAGATGCCAAGGTCCTATATATTATGTCTGCTCTGAATTTTCTTTGGCCAAACATGCTAACCACAGTACAGCCCACAATATGATAAATACAGTAGATGAGCCGGGCGTGGTGGCGCACGCTTGCAATCCCTGCACTTGGGAGGCAGAGACAGGACGATCACGCAAGTTCAAAGCCAGCCGCACACATTGGCTTAGGAGACCCTGTTTCCAAATAAAAATGTAAAAATAGGTCTGGGAGTGTAGCCCAGAGGTAGAAGGGCTTCCAGGAACCCCAGTACCATGAAAAAATTAAAAAAAAAAATAAAATAGGTGAATTTATTAAGCCTACTGGCTTACATTCTCTCTTAAAATTGAAAAGTGGCAAGAATTTATGTGTTAGCTACTAGAAAGCGTTATAAAAATTTGCCTAATATTGTGTGTGTGTGTGTGTGTGTGTGTGTGTGTGTGTGTGTGTGTGTCTGTGTGTTTCATTTTTGGTAATGGGAATTGAGTACAGGGACATTCTACCCTCCAAATTATACTCTACCCCAATTGTACTTCTTATTTGGAAACAGGATCTCATTCAGTTGGAAACCTTACTAAGTTTCTGAGGGTGGCTTCAAACCTGAGATCTTTATGTCTCAGCCTTCCAAGTACTGGGATTACAAACATATGCCACAATGCCTGGCTGAGTATGTGTGTTTCCTAAGTGACTGTGTACGTACCATATGTGTGGTGTGGTAGGCGAGCACAGTCTTCACGAATATATTTGCCATACTACATGCATAGACAATGTGGACTGGCAGTATGGGTGCAGGGTACAAAAGGGATGATAATGAGCACATGCATTTCCTGATGTTGAGTATCTATCCTAGAGGAGGTGTTGATGGTTTCTATAGAATGTTGACAAGAATTCTGAAGGTTAAAACTTTGCAATTGCATTCATAATAAGACAGGTTTACTTGCAAATCCTACTGTGCTAATATTTATGGTTTTTAATGTATTCTTGCAGCCTCTGCTTAGCAACAAGGGAGATGAATTTAATGAATATGAATTTGACTGCAGGGAAGAAATGTGGAGGACTCTAGCTATTACATACTGACATTTAGCTTGGAATTCCGCCCACCAGCTGATAAGACTGAAATCCATTTAACTTTCTGAGAAGGAAGGAATAAATACTCAAAGTCCTACCAATATCCTCTTTTAAACGATCTATTTCCTGCAGCTATCAGTAAATGTATTAGCATTTAATCATTTAGGAAGAACTATTTCACTTATAACCTGCTGTTGACACCTGTCAAAACTGTTCACCCACTAAGGCTCAGATCAAATGCTGTTATTCAACACAGCTTTCCCACATCTTCTTTTTACTACTAGGAAGAAATTCCTCTTTCTCAGCCTTTATGTAAGTATTCTGGTATACTTCACTAGTAGTGAGATCCATGTTTACAGCAGTGTGGTCTTCTTGCCTTAACACTGTAAGGAGACAATATCTGATTGAAGTTCACTAACAGGCATCTCATTTGCCTGAAAAGAAAGCCACATCCTCCAATGTGACCTTTGACAGCCAAAAAAGGTAACACTTTATCTCACATCTGCACTAATACTTTGCCTTATTTTTCATTGTGTCTGAGAAGTGGGTATTTTGGCCTGTAAAAGACCCTGATAGCCTCCTGACAAATCCTCTGACTGCAGCATGACTCTTCCATATGGCTCTGCACATCCATCCTCTTTCTTGCAGAATAGAAACCACAATTTTTACTTTGTACTCTCTCTTACATCAGAATGTGAGACAAAGACTTGGTTGAATGTTGTTAGTTAAGGAAGCAATCTGCTGAAGTGGGAGTGAGAGGTTTGGAAAGGGAAGGAACTAGGAAATGTATTATAAAAGGATATTATCAAGGCCACCACTAAAGACAGCAAAACTCTTTCTTGCCATCCAGGCTCTGAGGATCATGTAGAGTGATTCTCAGAATTGCTCTCTTGAGGAATGACCAGAAGTATTTATTTGTAAGTTACTGTTTTCTGGTTAGGGCTTCTTAAGCATGCTTCAGAAATGACCTCCTCCAGTGTACATGGCCTTGGTGATCATCCAGGTTTAAGGTTTAAACCATGTTTGAGGTAAGACATTGTATTTTCTGAGGTGAGCTATAACTTTCCTGGAAGCTGGCCATGGCTGAAATCAGAAATGAGGTTGAAAGACCCTTTGGGTCAATGAAACTTGAGCATAGTGCACAATCATACTCTGCAGGACCTTGGACCCTCTTCAGTTCTCAGTCGTAGTGTGGGTTCCTTCAGAATCCTCTCCTAATCCTTTAACATGTCATTCTATGTGCTACTATAGTATTCTGGGAAGAATCCCTATATAATTGAACATTTGTCTTCCAACAAGGGTTTCCTTTTATTATTTCTTCTGCCCATTCATCGTCTCCTCTTTCTCCTTATTCTCTTCCTCTGTCTTTACTTTTTTTCCCCCTGTGGATATGTCCCAAGCTCCTCATTAGAAATGGAAGTTTATAGAATTATTAACTAGTCTAAATTCTACACTTAAAATTTTCTAAATATATATAATGTGCTCTTTTATGTTGATTCACTTGAATCAACATAATTACTAGATGAGAAAGAGTTATTTCCCTGAGCATTGGCAATAGTGGGAATAAGAGCAAAGAGGTAAGAAAACTGGCATCTACCTGTTTGAGAATGGTAAAGTCAATGTTCAAATTTATTCATTGAATTTAATAGTATTTTGTGGTGATCAAAAACAGTTCAGGGAAAATTGAGGTCTTAAATAGGCAAAATATAATCTGAATTATCATGTATATTCTGATTTCATTTTCAATTCCTTCCTTACTGTTTATAGCTAAATATGAAACATTTCCAGATCTGATTTCGGATCCTTTTTCTAGCCTTATTATTTTACCTCTCCCACCATCAAAACATACGTTTTGGCCATCCTGAACCACTGCTGCTTTTCATGGGTCATGGTTTGTTTCCTTGTAGGCTCATGCACATCCTCTCCTCTCTCTTGTCACTCCTCTACTTTAGGTGTCACTTTACAATATTTCCTTAAGGACCTCTTTCTTGGTTCTGCAAGGCTGGCACAAGTGCCTTATGCAGATGCTCCTCTTTAGTCTGGTGCTCAGCATCCCTATATGAAGAGAAGCTCGTGGCACTCATATTTTTCCATTTACTGTTTTTTTTTCCCCACCATGCTGTGAGCTTTTTGAAGAAAGGGGCTGAATTTTTGTGTTGATTTTCATACACTCAAGTGAGTTTGCAATTTTTATTTATTTTTTATTTTATATTTTTATTTTATTTTAATTTTTTATTGGTGCACTATAATCTCACATCATAATGTGGATCATGATGACAGTGGCATATATTCACACAGTACTTGGTGCCCTCCTCCCTCTTCCCCATTTCTCTCCATCCCTATACTGAGTGTCCAGGTTAACAATGTTATAATCACATCACATAGTCACATGCAGCTTTTTCATTAATAAATCTCAGTCTCCTTCCTCCTCTACAGTTCCTTCCTAGCTTTACTGTGGTTTCCCTTCCATTATCTGGAGTCCCTCTGGTATTTATAATACTACCTAGCATGAGCATATTAAAGAAAACATGTGTTCCTTCTCTTTCTGTGCTTGGATACTCTTGCTTAACATAATGTTTTCCATGCCTTTCCATTTTCCTGAATGACATAATTTTGTCTCCTTTATTTCTGAGTAGAATTCCATTGTGTGTATTTCCCATAATTTTTTAATTCATTCACCTGTGGATGGAGACCTAGGTTGGTTCCATAGCGTGGCTATTGTAAATTGTGCTGCTATGAACGTGGCTATGCATATGTTACTGTAGTCCATTGATTTAATTCCCTTTGGAAAAATACCCAGTAGTGGTGTAGATGGATCTTATGGTGGATTCATTCTCAGTTTTTTAAGAATCTCCACACTGATATCCATAGCAGCTGAACTAGTTTGCACTTTTACCACCAGTGTAGAAAAGTTTCTATTGCCCCACAGCCTCAACAGCATTTGTTGTTATTTGACTTCTTAATGCTTGCCACTCTGATTGGCGTTAGATAGAATCTCAGTGTAGATTTTATTTGCATCTCTCTGATTGCTAATAACATTGAAAATTTTCATCTATCTATTGGCCCTTTTATCTCTTCTTTTGTAAAGTGTCTACTGAGTTCAGTTGCCCATTTATTGATTTTATTATTGGTTGTGCTTGTGTAAAGTCTTTTAAGCTCTTTGTATATTCTGGATATTAGTCCTCTATCAGAGTAGTGGTGGCTGGTAAAGATATTCTCCCATTCTGTAGGCTTTCTCTTTAGGTTTTTGATGGTTTCCTTAAATGAGCAGAAACGTCTTAGTTTGATGCCATTCCACTTGATAATTTTTGTTTTAATTTCCTGTACTTTGGAGGTCTTGTTGAGAAAGTTACTGCCTCTAACTATATGCTGGAGTGTTAAGCCTATGCCCTCCTCTAATAGCTTCACAGTCTCTGGTTTAACTTCCAAGTCTTTGATCCATTTCGAATTGATTCCTTGCAAGGTAAGAGGTAAGGATTTAGTGCCATCTTTCTACAAATAGATAGCCAGTTCTCCCAGGACCATTTGTTGAAAAGGTTCTTTTCTCAAGCATATGAATTTGGCCCCTTTGTCAAAGATCAATTGACTATAAGTGTGTTGGTTTAATTACTATAATTATGTGGTATAACTTGAAATCAGAAATTGTGATGCCTCCCACATGTTTCTTATTGCTGAGAATTTCTTTTTGCTCTTCTGGGTCTTTTTCTTCTTCATATGAAGTTCATGACTGATTTTTTTTAGGTCTATGAAGAATGTTGTTGATATTTTGATAGGAATTGCATTGAATCTGTGAATCAGTTTTGGCAGATTGGTCATTTTGATGATATTTATCCTGCCTATCCATGAGAAAGGGAGGTCTCTCCAACTTCCAAGATCTTCTTCAATTTCTTTAAGGTCTTATAATATTCATTGTAGAGGTCTCTTACATTTTGTTTGCTTTATCCCTAGGTATTTTATTGGTTTTGAGGTTATTGTTAGTGGAATTGTTTTTGTTTTTTATTTCTTTCATTGTAGGCTCATTGTAGACATATAGAAAAGCAAATAATTTCTTTAGGCTAATTTTGAATCCTGCCACTTTGCTGAATTGGTTAAGTACCTCCAGTAGTCTTTTGGTTGAGTTTTTTGGGTCTTCTAGATAAAGAATCATGTCATCTGCAAACATGAATAATTTTAATTTCTCCTTTTCTATTTGAATTCCTTTAATGTCCTTCTCTTGTCTTATTGCTATGGCAAGAGCCTCAAGGACTACTTTGAAAAGGAGTGGTGATTGTTGGCATCCTTGTCTTGTTCCTGATTTTAGAGTAAATTCTTGCAGTTTTTTCCCATTCAGGAATTCTTGCAATTTTTTTCTCATTCAGTATGGTGTTGGCTTTGAGTTTATTTTTTATTGCTTAAATGATGTTGAGATTTGTTACTTCTATTACAAGTTTTGCAGTGTTTTTAACATGAATGGGTGTTGGATTTTGTCAAATGCTTTTTTAGCATCTATTAATATGATCATGTGTTTTTTGTTCTCAGTTCTTTTATGTGGTGAGTAACATGTACTGATTTGTGTATTTGAATCAGCCTTGCTTTTCTGGGATAAAACCAACTTAGTCATGATGTATAATTCTCTTGATATGGTTTTGAATGTGCATGGCTAGTATTTTGTTTAGAATTTTTGCATCTATGTTAACCAAAGATACTAATCTGTAATTTTCTTTTTTGAGGTATCTTTATTTAGTTTTGGTATTAATGTGATACTGGCCTTGTAGAGGGAGTTTGGAAGAATTCTATCCTTTCAATTTTCTAGCACAAGTTGTAAAGTATTGGGATTAGTTCTTCTCTGAAAGTTTTGTAGAATTCAGCTGGAAACTTGTCTGCACCTGGGCTTTTCTTTGATAACAGAATTTTTATTGCTGTTTCTATTTCTTTGCTTGCTATTGGATGCTTAGAAATTTATCAATTTATTCCATGTTTTCCAGTCTATTGAAGTATAAAATTTTTAAATATTTTCTGATAATCCTTTGAATTTCCCCACTGTCTGTGGTGATGTCTCCTTTTTTATTTCTGATTTTAATGATTTGAGTTGATTTTTTTGTTTGTTTAGGTTGGCGAGGGGTTTGTCAATTTTATTAATCTTTTCAAAGAACCAGCTTTTTTGTTTTGTTGATCCTTTGAATTGCTTTTTGTTTGCTATTTCATTTATTTCAGCTCTGATTTTAATTATTTTCTGTCATCTGTTGGCTTTGGGATTAGCCTGTTGCTGTTTGTATAGGTCCTTGAGGTATGTCATTAGGTTGTTTATTTGATGACTCTCTGTTCTTATGTGGGCACTCAATACTATAAACTTTCCACTTAACACAACCTTCAAAATATCCCATAGATTTTGGTATGTTATGTCTCTATTTTTGTTTAATTCCAGGAATTTTTTTATTTCTCTCCTTGTTTCTTATCTTATCTACTCCTCACTCAACAGTGTATCATTCAGTCTTCATGTATTTATATAGTTTCTTTTGGTCTTCCTGTGGTTGATTTTTACTTTCATTTTGTTGTGATCCGAAAAGATGCAGGGAATTATATTACATCTTTTGAATTTGCTGGTGCTTGCTTTGTGTGCAGAGAAACTTTCAGCCATTTAATGTCTGTTCACTGTAGTAGGTTCTAGAGCATGTTTCTTATATCTCTTATTTGCTCAATAACTTATTGTCAGTTTTGGGGACCAATTTTTGAGTGCTTGAGCCCTTCTCTCACCTTTTTTCTTGTGTTCAAGTCTCAGTGTGGTGAATGTCACTGTAAATGAGTACTGTGTAAGTGCAAGGCTCTGCTTTTATGGGCTCTGGGCCTGTCCCTCCTTACCCAGTGTAATCTTGGAGCAAACCCTGTGACCCTTTGTGGGTAATGTTCCATGGGCACTATGGGCCTTTCTTGTGTCTCTATAGGTAATAACTTGACCACCTCAAGGGTGGACTGCCAGATCTTAGCTTGCAGGGGTCCCTGCAGCTGCTCTGGGCATTTGTCTTCTGAGACATAGGTTACCTTATGTCCCATGGGTCTAAGTCTCCAAAGGGCATAGTGTGCTGCTGTGGGTGCCTGGTTCTGATGAGCAAATGGGCTTTTGAATATTTTTCCCTCCATTCCTGAAGCATAATGCTGGTTGCTTAAGATGTTGAAATTATGTTGCCACTTACTTCTGCTTAAATCCTTAGTGTTTTTTGCTGAGATTTCTTGGGGCTGTGGAGCCAGCAGCTGCATTTTGGGCTGGTATCCTGATATGATACTGGTCTCCACATCAGGTTTCTTTGCTATTGATCTCATATTTTGACAACTGGATTTTATTCTGCCATGGTTCCCTTGTGTTTTTGTTCATATGTATCTTCACTGCTTTGTTTTTCTTGTCAAGGGGCTGCCTTCTTGGTAGTTGCTTTTTGTTAGATCTACTGAGATGTGCTGTGTCCTACAATGTCCATTTTCTCTTATTTAAGTCCTTGAAACCTTTTTATATAATCATTTTTTTTCAAACAGAATCAGACTTTTTCTGTCATATGATTAAATAATTTCTTCAATCTCAGTGTAAAGCAGCAAGTCAATATAAAGATACTGGTTTGGCACAAGATACCATCACAGCTAAAGAAAAATAACTATGAAAGCCTCAAACTATTTTCAGTGGCTAATATTTGTTTACCCTGTGGTTAAAACAAACCACAAGATGAAGTTCTTGGATCATCTGCCACCAGCCAACACCCACTTAGTTGATACTGCCTCTGCTCAAACTTTTATCTGAGCTTTCCCCACTTCTTTTCTTAGCAGTATTAAGAAAGACCATTGAAGTAAGGTGTGCTGTTGCACAACTGTAATCCAAGTACTTGGAAGACTGAGACAGGGGCTAGAAAAAGAAATAAATTTCTAAAAACATGTATTATGGCTCATCAGTTGTTTTGCTGATCAACATATTATTATTTAGACAAATGTGGTGGCACATGCCTGTAATTCCAATACTTGGGAGGATAAGAAAGGCTCAAGGCCAGCCTCAACAATTTAGTTAAACTCTGTTTTAAAATTTAAAAAAAGGGCTGAGCATCTAGTTTGGATGTAGAATTCCACTGGGTTTAGTAAACCTCTTCTCCCATAAAAGTCGTATCATTATTTGATTACATTTTTCTGGCACTTTATTCCTCTAGAGTGATTTTTCTCAAGGATATGCCACAACTCCTTCAGGTTCAAATAAATTCAGATTAGTTGAGCCTACTTATAGAACTGGTCTAGGTTATCAATGTTCTCAAACATGTTGAGTTTGTCATATAATAAACCTCACAAAAACACAATAATACTCTAAAACTGGATTGTGGAGATAGCTGCACAATTCTGCAACAGTACTACAGTCATTGAATTTGTATTTACTGCATTATAATGTATAATTGTATTCAAATCTGCAAAAAGAAACAGTTGGATAGGTTGTTTCTTGAGCACAGTGAACTTTCTGATGATTGTTTTTCCTGTGTTTGTTAGCTACTTCATGAAATTTCACAGTTTTTATAATTTTTGCATTGGTTTTCCAAACAGTGTAAAAGTATAAATTTAATTTTATTGAGAAGTAATAAAATAAGTAAACATAAAATGATAAAAGCAAAAAAGAGATATGAGATTTACAATCTTTTTAAATATACTTTTGTATCTGTTCTAATTCATTTTCAGCCAATTTTGCCTAATATGTTTGTTGATGAATGTGTTCATACAATTTTCAATTTTATATCTTATATGAATGAATAAATAGAATTATTATAGAGCACTGTATGAACAAGTTTATAGCCTATGCTGAAGGTGGTTGGCCTCATTTTGATAGATACAAGCCTTCATGATTATTAAAACAAGTTTTATTATCACTCAGTTAGATATTATATTATATAAACCTCAGTAAAGCAGCCTAACTGCTTTAGGTGTTCATATTCACAAGAGAGATATATTATAAAATAACAATGTCTGAATGTGTTTTACACTGGCAATTAAATTTGAATTGCCCACTAAAACTCCAATAAACCTTTAGTTATTGTTTTTCTCTGTATCTGAGATTATCAACAAGAATACAGGGTATTTGCTAAGGATTAAGATAGCAACTTCTGGCAAAATCAACTTCAAACCATTTACCTCACTACTTATTGTACCCTAGTAATGCAAAATGTCTTTAAAAGAGAGATGAAGAGGAAAAGAGAGAAGTGGTAAGTCAGATGAATAGATTCCTTCCTTCCTTCCTTCCTTCCTTCCTTCTTTCCTTCCTTCCTTCTTTCCTTCCTTCCCCTTCATTCCTCCCACCCTCCCTCCCTTTCTCCTGACATTTTGTTTACTTTTTAAATTAGTTAAGGTCTATCATTGATAAAATGTGAATTATACATGTTATTCTATTTGGTGGGTCTTTGCAGAAACCTGTTTGGACTGCCAACTTACCATAAAACAATGCCAATTTGATTATGTCACTTCTCTGTTTAAAATCCTTTAGTAATTCTTCATGGCTTTCAAAATAAAATTCAAATTTCTTTTCTTGACATATAGGATCTTAACATGCCTGATTCTGGCATACTACCTTAGACTGGTTCCACTATCATCTCTATCAAACTTTTTTTTTTTTTTTTGGAACCGGGGATAGAACCCAGTGTGCCACACCTGCAAAGCAGGTGCTTTGCCACTGAGTTACATCCCGGCCCCTCTATTAAACTTTAGTTTATCATTTCAAAGCTTCCAAGTACCTAAGACATTATGCTCATGGGCCTGCCATTTTACCACTTTAGAAATTTCATTTTTCTTACTCCTTACTCCCTACTTCTTTATTCAATTGTTTTTTAACCCATTTCCAAACATTATCCTTTCTTCTGCCCGTGTGTGTGTGTGTGTGTGTGTGTGTGTGTGTGTGTGTGTGTGTGTGTGTATGTGTGTGTGTGTGTGTGTGTGGTACTGAGGGCTGAACGCAGGGGCATTCTACCTTCAAGATATACCCCCAGCTCTATTTTTATTTTGAAACAGAACCTCAAAAAGTTGCTGAGGCTGGCCTGAAAACTGTGTTTCTCTCATCTCAGCCTTCTAAGTACTGGGATTATAGGCTTGCACCACCACACCTGCCTGCACATTCTTGATCACAGTAATTTTGACATAGTACTGACATCATTGAGTTAGCAGTTGTTCTCCTTCATTAAAAACTTATGCTTCTTGAGAGAAAATGTCAACTGTCATTTGTCTTTAAATTCAATATTCTAGTATGTGTTCATTCATATTGAGTGTCCAATAAATGTTTGTCAAATAACTGAATGAATGCATCAGGAATCTTTGCTGTGCTTGGTCCATTTATTGAATTAATATAGTTTTTAGCCACTATGAGATGAAAATCCTGACAGTCATTCCAAAGATTTAGAAAATAATAATAATGGCCTCAACTAAATTTATATTTTTCTTATACCTTACTGCTATAGCATTCTTATTTCAATAAAACATACCTAAATTGTCTTTGCTTTTATTTATTCTTGTTTATAAGGATGTAGAAAACTTATGCTTAATTTTAACCCCAGCCTCCAAATCATAAAATCCTCAAGTTAAGTAGTCATATGTTAAACTAACACTTTATTATTTATTAAAGTATAAACAGAGCATTTCAAAATATCAGCATACACAGAATCAAGTTAGGTTTTTTTTTCTTTCTGTGTCTTAATACTTGACTGATACAGATTTATTTTAAGGGATTATTCGAAGACATGTCTGAAACCCAATCCCTAAAACTTGCTTTCTTATTCCTTGACTTTTATTAACTTTATTCTAACTTATTAAATTCATACCTCCTACCTCAGCCTGAGTTGGTGAAAGCCATATAATGTATTTGCCATACTATAGCACTGTTTCAAACTGCCAGAAATTATTAATTATAAGAGGGCAGATGTATGTTATGAAGCTGTTCTGTTTTTGTGCACCCTTCTGTCTGGAAGTGGCTTAGCTAGAGCTTCAAAACTAGACCAGAGTAAAGATCTTGTAAAAATCAAGGAAATAAACACCAGCTCCAGAAACAGTAACAAATATGTTTAACTCAGAAAACATTTTTAAATTTTATTTTTCTTCTTCCACTTTCTGTCACTTGATCCACCTTATCTTATTCTGTATTGTAAATGCCTCTGAAAGCCACCACCTCTCTTGTTCTCCACTACCACCACCCACATGAATTCATCATTACTTTTTATTTGAATTAAAACAATGGTCATCTAACTCGCTTTATTTCCTTCTCTCTCAAATGCTATAATCTTTTCACCTTCCTACAGCCAGGAATTTTTACCAATCCAATGACATTGGTGTCCATTGGTAAATCTATCAGGGGCTTCATACCTCTTTTAGAAAACATTCTTAATTGGTTATCATGATCTATGAGTCTCGATTTACAATTCTAGATTCATGTTTTATTCATCTTTCCCTTCTTTTCTAATTTATTTTCAAGCACATGTACCTTATGATGCTATAATCTACTTGATCTTCAATTTCTTTATTGTGATATGTTTACCTTCTCTTCCTTTGCCTAGCTAATCTTTTTCAGATATTGTCTACATTTTAAAAACCTCCTCTGGTCCCAGAAACTATTAAATACTCCCAAAGTACCCTATAAGGTGCCCCTAAAGTACTATGTTTTATTTAATTATAATATTCCCTCTCTCTTTTTTTTTAGCCACTTGGTGACAGACTTCATTGAGTGCCTAGGACTAACTAGATGTTCAAGCACTTATGGAAAAAAATCAATAATCTATTCAAAGCTAAGAATCCATATTGGATGAATGTCTTGTCATCACAAGACATACTTTATTTAGTGACATAATTTTAATTGCACAATAATTTGTTTCCTCTATAGTCAAATGACACTGACTTTTCATCTGCATATTCAAAGGATGTGTTCATAGATAACATGAAGTTAATAATCAACAAGAGGCTCTATTAATATTTGATACCTATCATCTATGAAAAGAAACTCTTCCTAAATTTTTTAGTTCAAAACAATTTTTATGAATTTTTTCACAAATATTATACAGTCTGCTTTGGAAGCATTCCAGATATGATGACCTATGTAAATAATGTCTTGATTACATGTCAACAATGTGTAAAGTTATTTTTAAATATAATATTTACTGGTGCATTGTGATTATGCATCATATTGAAGTTTAATGTGATACAAATAACACACACCAGGTCTTGAGGTTCTTCCCTCCTGGACCTCCCTTTCTACCTCATACATGTTAGCATGATGGTAGTGATTGATACCTTTCTATATGGACATAGCATTATTTGAACTATTTCCTTCATCAAGCCTCCTTTTCTCTTCCCCAAAATTCTTTGACTATTTTTCTGGACTTTCTGCGATAGGCTCATCTCACTTAGAATAATATTCTCTAGTTCCATCTATTTTCAAGCAAATGACATAATTTTGTTCTTAATGGCTGAGTAAAATTCCATTGAGTGTATAAAGACCACATTTTATTTATCAATTTATCTTGGTGGATACTTAGGTTGGTTCTATAACTGGCTATTAAATGACTTTATAAAGTTTTGTATCATCTCAAGTTGCTAAAGTTAAAAAAAAAACTTATATTTTCAATCTAAAGGAAGAAAGGTAAGCCAACAAATTTTCAACAAAAAGCCCTCTTAAGAAAACTGGTAGATAGCAAATTTCATATTCTTTCTATAACTACTAGTACTTTTCTTTATGTATAGTAGTTACCCAACAAAGACTTATTCAGTTGAAGATCTGAGTGCACATCAAAATTGAATACTTTTCTAAATGTTTCTTATTTTCTGGTTGTTCAGTAAAGATAATTTTGCTTGACAATTCTCCTTAGTACTCCAAAAACTATCTGAACAGATACCTACATTTTTGCCCTTGCCTTGTTTGTGACTTTATATCCCAATTACCAAAGAAAGACAAATCATATTAAAATACAAATGTGTCAATATTAATTTCAACAATGTTGGGTACATTCTGCTTTCTCTACTACCTATTGAATTTTTAAGAGGGGTAAGTAGCTAATGACATTGTTTCTGTTTAATCCTACATCATAGTTGCTTCTTGTTCCCCTTTTATGTCTTTTTTTTTCCAAAGATGCCACTTATGCATGTATATAATTCACTTGAGAAAACATCTAGTCCTGTGCTTTTTTTTTTGATGTTAGGCTCTCTATTGTTGCCTCAACCTTTATAGATGAACTAATCTCAATACTTATTAATATATTCTGTGAAATAAAAAGAAATGGGACTCTCCAAAATACATTTTATGAAGTCAACATCACATTAATACCAAAACCAAATATAGACAGCTCAAGAAAAGAAAATTTTAGGCCTTAGCATTGATACATTTAGACACAAAAATGCTAAACAAAATACTAGCAACACTCATTCAAAGCCACATCAAGAGAATCATACACCATGACCAAGTAGGGTTCATCCTAAAGATGCAAGACTGGTTTAACATATGAAAAACAATATATGTAATTCATCATATAAGCCAAACTATGGAACCAGCCAAGATGTCCATCAACAGATTAATGGATTACAAAAGTATAGATTACAAAATTATGGGATATGTACACAATGAAATTTTATTCAGCCATAAAGAAGAACAAAATTATATCATTTAAAGGGGAATGAATGGAACTGGAAAACATTATGTTAAGTGAGATTACTCAGTGAACAACAACAACAAAAAAGAAATTGGATGCTTTTTCTAATATGCAGAAGCTAGGGAGAAAATGGGTCATAGAAGGAACTCTACATGAAAAAGAAGAAACTAACATTGAGGAAATAAAGTGAACTAACTGAGGGGAATGGAAGGGGGGAGAGGGAAATTTCTTAATGTACAAGATGTATATTAACAAACATAGCAACATCAAACATTAAGACAAATATGAGAAAAAGGGAAGAGGGAGGGAATTGGGTAAGGGATAATTGGGCGATATGTGTTTGTATGCCTCTATCCTCTTGTACTCCATTAAGATGTATGATTACAATGCACCAGTAAAATAAATTAATTAGTTAAGTAAAAGAAAAAAATTATCACATAAACAGAACCAAAGACAAAAATCACATGATCATTTCAATAGATGCTGAAAAAGCATTCAAGAAAATTCAACACCCATTTATGCTAAAAGTACTGCACAGAATTGGAATAGAAGGAACATACTTCAACACAATAAAAGCAAAATACAATAGATCAAAAGTCAACACTCTAGCCAAAGCAATAAGGCAAGAGAAGAAAATTAAAGGACTACGTATTGAAAAAGGAGAACTAAAGCTATCCTTATTTGCAGATGACATGATGCTATACTTAGAAGACCAAACAAACTTAACCAAAAAGCTTATGGAACTGATCAACAAATTCAGCAAAGTGTCTGCATACAAAATTAATCTTAAAAAATCAAAATCTTTTCTATACCCCAACCATAAATCCACTGAAAAAGAAATTCAGAAAACACTTCCACTCAGGATTTTCCACAAAAAAGTAAAATACTTAGGGGTAAACCCAATCAATAAAGCAAAAAATACCTCTTCAAAGAAAATTATAAACCACTGAAAAGCAAAATAAAAAAAGACTATAGAAGATGGAAAGATCTTCCATGTTCTTGAATTGGTAGAATAAATATCAAAATGGCCATTCTTCCAAAAGTGATCTACAGATTCAGTGCAATACCCATTAAATTACCAAGGTCATTCCTCACAGACATAGAAAAATCATAGAAAAATTTATTTGGAAAAACAAAAAAACTCCAGAGAAGCCAAAGTAGTTCTTAGGAACAAGAACCATGCTGGAGGCATCACAATACCTGACTTTAAAGTCTACTACAAAACCATAGTAATAAAAACTGCATGATATCAACACAAAAAGAGAAACATGGACACATGGAGGAGAATAGAAAACTCAGAAACAAATTTACACACTTAGAGCAAATTGATTTTTGACAAAGGGGCCGAAAAACATACACTGGAAAAAAGATAAGCTCTTCAACAAATGGTGTTGGCAAAACTGGTTAACCATATACAGGAAAATGGAAATAAAAACCAGTTTCTCACCCTGCACAAGAGTCAATTCAAAATGGATCAAAGATTTGTAAATCAGGCAAGAGACTTTGTAGATTCTTGAAGAGGGTCCAACACTTCAACACATAGGTACAGGTAAAAGCTTTCTCAACAAGACTCCAAAGGCACAAGAAATTGAAAGGAGGATTAATACATGGGATTGCATTAAACTGAAGGGCTTCCATAAAGAAAAGAAAACTATCAAGAACCTCAACAGAGAGCCAACAGAATGAGAGGAAATTTTTCCCAACTGTTCCTCCAATAGAGGACTAATATCTAGAATATACTTAGAACTCATGAAATCACCACCTAGAAAAAAATAACTCAACAAAAAATGGGCAAGTAAACTAAATATACATTTATCAAAAGAAGAAATTCATATAGCCAAAAATGTATAAAAAATGTTTAAACATCATTACTTATCAGAGTGTTGCAAATCAAAACTACCCTGAGAATTCATGTAACTCCAATTTGAATGGCAATCATTCAAAACACAAACAACAACAAACTGTGGTGAGGATATTGAGAAGTGAGAACTCTAATACTTTATTGGTGGGACTCCATATTAGTGCAACCACTTTGGAAAATAGTCTGGAAGATACTCAGAAGAATAGGAATGAACCTACCATATGATCTAGCAATAACACTTCTGTGTTTTTATCCAAAAGTATGGAAACCAAACTACCAAACTAATGCATGCATATCTATGTCATTCCTGCACAATTCACGATTGCCAAACTATGGCACCAGCCAAGATGTCCGTCAACAAATGAATAGATTACAAAACTATGGGATATGTACACAATTGAATTTTACTCAGCCATAAAGAAAAACAAAATTATGTCATTTGCAAGGAAATGGATAGAACTGAAGAATATTATGCTAAGTAAGTTTATGCAGTCACAAAAAGTAAAAAAAAAAAATATCAGATGCTTTCTCTACTATGTGGAAGCTAGGGAGAAAAATGTTCATAGGAGGAACTCTAGGCAAAGAAGGAGAAACCATAGATGAGTAAATAAGGTGACCTAACTGAGGGGGATGGGAAAAGGGATGTACATGATATACATTTATAAACATATCAAAGTTAATCAGTAAAGGAAACATGAGAAAGAGGGAGTAGATACAGAAAGGTGTGAGAATTGGGGAAGAGCTAAATGAATGATACTATTTCATACCCCATTAAGCTCTAAGACTAAAAGGTACCAATAAAAAATTAAAAAATGAAATGTCTTTATGATTAAAAGTATGACATTTTTAAAAATAAAGTAAATAAAATAAAAAAAGTTAATAAACTGGCTCCTGACCTAAACAATTTCAAAATAACAGCAAAAAGATTCTTGTTTGGATAATTAGATAATAAAAATGAAAAAAATTAACTAGATAATTTGTCAGAGAAATAGAACAAATTTTGCTCAACTTACCCAGTCCTACCTTCATGTCATTTATATGGAAATTATAGATTCTTAAATGGAACTAACCACTTTTTGGTCAACATTACAAGATATTATATTTGCATTATCATTTTAACCAGAAATTCTACATAGATTCTTTTTTCCTTTTGATGAAAAGACCATTAAGACTGTTTTTAGCTCATCCATTTTCCTAAGCACAAGAGTATTTATGTACACAAATAGAAACAGTACATTTCAACCAGTACCAACCTCACATAAAAGTTTTAAGATTTTTTTCCTTCGTATTGATGACTGTGCCAAAGCAAGGCCTGGATTATTGCTATAAAAGAACTCATCTTACTAGGCCTCTTGGGTGAATAAAAATAGGATGTATTTAATTCTACTGAATGAGAAAAATCTTTAAACTTTTAGATTTTGATATTGTATGTGTGGGAGAGGGAAGGCATAAAATCTGGAAGCCATCAGACTCAAAAATCAGTATTTTATTGCTAAACAGATAATATTTTATTACATTGATTCATAATGTCTATTTTTTTTACTAACAATCATCATGAGAAATACTGAAAATCTAGCATCCCACTGAAGCACTCTTATGGATAATTAGAATGACTTGGTTCTATGTCCTATAAATGTATGTCACAGCTCTTTAAGTTTTAGATCTCTTCTCCCAAAGCTCATGAATTGAAGGCTCAGTCTCCAGTGCAAAAATGCCCAGAGATGGGACTTTTGGGGAGGGATTGGATTATGTGGGCTCAGATTTCATCAGTGGATTAATCCTAGAGAGCTGAATGTTACGGGGAGGCTGTGGGAACTGTACACACATGAGACTTTGCTGGAGGCAGTAGGCCACTCTAAGCATGCCCTTGGGATGGTATCTTGTCCTTAGCCCCTTCTCTTTCTTTCCAAGCTGTCATAAACTTTCTCCTATGATGTTCTGCCTCACCGCAAGCTGATAGAAACAGAGAAAACTGGCCCTGAACTAAATTCTCTGAAACCATAAACTAAAACAAATCTTTCCTTCTCCAAGTTGTTTGTGTGAGATATTTCAGTCACAGTATGAAAAGCTGACTGACACATACTCTTAGTCTGTATTGTAATAGATTAAGAGTTCTATCCTTCCTCTGGGATGTCCTTTCTCCTATAAAATCTGAATTCAATGCAGTCTGAGGAGGAGCTGATATACTGGAAGAGATTTGAATATACTGGAAGAGATTTGAAGCTTTCTCAGTATGAATTCTTGTCATGCATTCATTCAACATGTATTTCTTGAGTGACAATGTAAGCAAAAAGTGTAACTAAATAAATTGCCTAGCTTTTTTTAAAAATTAAGCCCAGATTCTACCTTAAGTAGAAGGATGCTTATGTTTTTCTTTCCTTTGGGAATGGTTCATAAATCTTGCAGCCACTACCATACTGACTCTAGGATTTCTTATAGACTAAATTCTAGGCACTATGAATGTATCAGAGTATGCAAAGATAAATAATAGATCACCCTGGCCTTCTTTTTTTTTTTTTTTTTGCAATACTAGGGATAGAATTCAGAGGCATTCTACCTCCAAGCTACATCTCCAGCCCTGTTTTTTTATTCCGTATTTTGAAGCAACGTCTCACTGAGTTGCAAGGGACCTAAGTAGCTAAGACTGTCTGCGAACCATGATCCTCCTGTCTCAGCCTCCCAAATGCTGAGATTACAAGCATGCACCACCACAACCAGTTTTACCCTTGCCTTCAAGGTGCTTCAAGAGGACAAAGACAAGAGAGCTGATAGTTTCAGAGAATTATAGCCATAATTAAAAACATATGCCATAATTTTTATAGAATAAGAAACTGATTCTAACATTTTTTTTTGTTTGATTGGGGATGGAGCCCAGGGGCATTTGACTTCTGAGCTACAACCCCTGCCTTATTTTGTGTTTTATTTTGAAACAGGGTCACACTAAGTTGCAGAGTGCCTCACTAAGTAGCTGAGGCTGTCCATGATCCTTCAGTCTCAACCTCCCAAATGCTGGGATTACAAGTGTGTGCCACCATGCCTGGCTGATTCTAACATTTGTGTGTGTGTGTGTGTGTGTGTGTGTGTGTGTGTGTGTGTGTGTGTGGTACTGGGGTTTCTGGAAGCCCTTCTACCTCTGGGCTACACTCCCAGACCTATTTTATATTTTTATTTGGAGACAGGCTCTCTTAAGCCAGTGTGGCTGGTTTTGAACCTGCTCATTCCTCCTGTCTCCGCCTCCCAAGCGCGGGTGCTGCAAGCATGCACCACCACACCCAGCGTTTGATTCTAACACTTAAAAACAGCTATAATTGTCCTTCATCTATGGTAAGCTTTATTTAATCAACCTCCATTAAAAGATCTTCTGTGCTTTGTTTATGAAAGTCAATACCAACAAATTGGATGACCTGAAAGAAATGAATAAGTTCCAAGATACATAGAGCCTACCAAAACTGAATAAAAAAAAAAAAAAAAACAGAAAAAATATGAAAAGCCCAAAAATGAGTAAGGAAATTGAACCTGTAACAAAAATCTATCAAAGAAAGTCTCAGGACCCGATTATTTCAGAGAGAATTCTACCAAACACAAAATTTCAATCCTTTTTTTCAAAATTTCTCAGAAAATAGAAGAGTACGAATACTTCCAAATTATTTTTACAAGGTCAGAATTACTTTGATATGAAAGCAAGACAAGGACTCTTTGAGAAAATAAAATTACAAGGCAATATTCCTGATGAAAATAAATGCAAAAAAACTTGACAAAATACTATAAAACTGAATTCAACAATGCATTAAAAGCATCATCCACAATGATATAGTTGTATTTATTCCTGAAATGCAAAAATGAGTCAAAATACTCAAATGTGACATTACTGTGACAGAATGAGTGACAAAATATATATAATCATATTGACCAATGCAGAATAGGCATTTGACAAAAATTTAGCATACTTTCTAAATAAGACTCACAAATTAAGTATAGAGGAAATGTATTTCAAAATAATAAAATCCAGCCAGGCGTGGTGGTGCACGCTTGTAATCGCGCTTGGGAGGTAGAGACAGGAGGATCGCGCAGGTTCGAAGCCAGCCGCACTGGCTTAAGAGACCCTATTTCCAAAAATTAAAAGTATAAAATAGATCTGGGAGTGTAGCCCAGAGGTAGAAGGGCTTCCAGAAACCCCAGTACCACTAATAAAATAAAATAAAATAAAATAAAACAAAATTCATGTATGAGAGTTCTGTAGCTAACAAAGCTTTTTTTCCAAAAATCTAGAACAATACAGGGATGCCCATCTTTGCCACTTTTATTCAATATAATATAAAAGTCCTGGTGACAATAATTAGGCAAGAAAAATAAATGATATGCCACAAACAGGAAAGAAAGACATGAAATCATCATTGTTCCAAGGGACAAAATCTTATACATAGAGAACTCGGCAGATTTCTAAAATAAAACTGTTAGAACTAATAAAATTATAAAATCAATATACAAAACTCAGTAGCATTTCTAAACACTAACAAATTTTATCCAAAAAACCCAGAATCATTTGCAATAGCTACAAAACATAAAATACTTAGAAATAATATCATCAAATGTCTCTAATACCCAAAGTAATCTATAAATTAAAAATAGTTTCTATTGAAATTTCAATGTTGCTTTTTTTAAAGGAGAAAACAATTCTAAAATTCATATGGTACCACAGAAACAAAACATGGCCCCTGCCAAAATAAATAAATAAATAGCCAAATAGTCAAGGCAAAAGAGGAAAAGAGCAAAGCTGGAGGAATCATATTACATGACCTCACATTATACTAAATTAAATAGGTTTGATTCTGGGGTATGGGGGAATGAGAGAGAGAGAGAGAGAGAAGAGAGAGAGAAGAGAGAGAGAGGGGAGAGAGAGAGAGAGAGAGAGAGAGAGAGAGAGAGAGAGAGAGAGAGAGAGAATAGCATAGAGAGCCCAGAACTGAACTCAGGTATGTATGATTTTTGACAAACTGCTACAAGAATTTGCAGTTTAGGGGAAAACTGGATTTCCACATGTAAAGAAATAACTTACATGTGGTACCAGAAACTATAAAATGCAAAAAAGCATGACTTTGGATTTGACCCCCAAAGTGCAGGTAGCAAAATAAAAAAATAGACAAATGGGATTTCAAAAAACTCATAATGCTTTTGCACAGCAAAGGAAATAATTAATAGTGTGGAAAGACACCCTAAAGATTGGAAAATTTTTGCAAGCTATCTAAGGGATTATCTAATACATGATGTGATTCTTAATCTTGGTTGTCAATTTGACTGGATTGAGCCATGCCTAGAAAAAATGATAAAAGCACACTTCTGGGTGTGTCTGAGGGTGTTGCAGAGATGGCACATGGGCATGTGGTCATACACTCAAAAAACTTAATAGAAAAAAACAAACAAAATTTAAAAATTAGAAAAGGGACCTGAATCAACATTTCTCAAATGTCTATTCCTACAAATGACCAATAGACAATAAAAATGCTCAACATTTTAAACATTTGAAAAACAGAAAGCAAAAGCACAATGAGCTCTTTCTTACCTGTCAAAATAGCTATTCCCAATGAGGAAAGAAGTGTTCATTAGAATCTTACACACTCTTGGCAGGTATGAAAATTTGTACAGCCACAATTGAAAACTGTATGGAGGTTCTTCAAAAGGTAAAAATAGAATTTCCATATAATATAGAAATATCACTTTTGAGTATTTATTTTTAAAATATTTGAAGTAAGTTTGTCAAAGAGATTTCTGCATTCTCAAGTTCCTTGCAGCACTATGCATAAAGCCAAGTTATAGAACAGAAATATTCATCAGCGATGAATGGATAAGGAAAATGTATACATATGCAATTTAACTATTCAGCCTTTAATAAAGATGATTTTTCATTTGTGAAGAAATGGGTTAATTTAAAGAACATAATGCTAAGTGAAATAAGCCAGGCACAGAAAGACAAATACCTCATGTCCTTACTTATATGTAGAATCATCTTTTTCTTTTTTGTGATACTGGGGATGAAACTCAAGGGCTTTCTACCTCTGGTCTCCACTCCCAGACCTATTTTATATTTTATTTGAAATCAGGGTTTCACTAAGTTGCTGAGAGCCTCACTTAATAGCTGAGGCTGGCTTTAAATCTGCATGATTCTCCTGTCTCAGCCTCCTAAGTACTAAGATTACAGGCACGCACAACCATGCCCAGCTTATATGTGGAATCTAAAGCAATGGAACTCTTAGAAGCAGAATTGAATGGTGGTAACAGAGGTGGAAGATGGGGGAGATGGTAGCCAAAGGATATATAATCTCAGAAGAAGAAATTTTTAGTTATATTGATTACAATAGTGAATATAGTTAATAATACAGTATTGTACATTGCAAAATTGCTAGGAGAGTAAGTTTCAAACACTCTCACCATAAAATGTTCAGTATTTGAGGTGATATATGTTAAGAAGCTATATTTAGTTAATGCATATTGAACTTAAATCCTAACATTATTTTCTATCCTATAAATGTATATAATTATAAATTATCAATTTACAATAAAATTAACAGGGAAGATTTAAGCAAATGAAGATAGCAGAGGGGAAAGTATACATAAATTTCAAACAAAGATTAAGAGAAAAATATTTTGAAACAGCACTGTATTCAGAAATTTGCAATTATTTAGATATGAATGAGTAAAAGACCTATTTAAGGTCAGTAAGTCTAGAAAATAGTAGATCATTTATAAAAAAACCTTACATCATAGAGTAAGAATTTTTTATTTTGTTCTTGAGACTTTGTGGAAAGACTATTGAGGATTTTATGAAAAAGAGAAAAAGGATGAGATTTATATTTTATATATTTTCTTCTGATAACTAGCTGTGGAAAGTATAACTCAAGTAGAATAAGTCTAGAGGCAGAAAAATTTAGTGGTGAGGTACCTGTATTCACCCAGTCAAGATGTGATGAGAGTAATAATATGTGGAAGGAAGAGGACAAAACAGTTTTGAAAATAGTCAGGAAGGCATCTGACTATCTTTTGGGGTGAGAAGGATGAATATCAAAAGCATCTTAGGCTTCTGTTGGGAGAAGTGTGTGGATTTCCTTCATACCATTTCACAGAATTTATTACTCTTCAAGTACTTTTTTATAGGCTCTAACTCTGCATACACATATTACATACGTTTTCTAAATATATTAAATAATGAATATATTGGACATCTTTTATTATATACACATAGAGACACACTTTTTATTTATTTATTGCCTGATGAATCATAATATAATTTTCCATGTCACATTTCTTGGCTAGATGGCTATATTGTGAAACTGAAGTAACTTCATTTTTTTTCCTCTGCCATTTTGTAACTAAGTTCCCATAACCTCTCCTTGCCTCCCCCCACTCTCTGATATAGAGTTGTTTGGGCAAGGTTTAAAACATGTGGTTCATGGATCTAACTAATCTCAATATTCTGGTTGCCCTCAGTAATCACCATATATGTCTCAGAGCTGTGTGTTTCCTCCCTAGCCAACTGCTAATGGCTTATTGGCTTCTCTATTTGGCTTGTTTGCAATAGCTGGTGTGGTGATTGGGTTAAATGTGTAAGGACTTAACTTTTCAGTATAAGGCTCCTGCTGTCTGGCCTCAGCACGCCCTACAGCCAAACTTCTGTGCTAAGGATACTGCTTGCTGCTGGCCAGCTAATATAGGCTTCAATTGGCACATTCCCTTGGACTCTCAAGTCTCTCATTTCTTGCTATACCTGCATACAACAATATCATAATTTAAGACAGCATCTTATTAGTTGAAATGTAGATGTAGTTTATCTTTTTACCATTACAAATAAGGCTCCAATGAAGTTAGTTTGAGCATTAAACTTTGTATATTTAGAATAAATACTTAAATGTAATATTATAAAACTACAGTTAAAAAGCTATTTACACACAGGGAAAAATGTGTTTTGGAAACTGGAAATAATTTTCTTAGATTTTTAATGTTTTCTCAATGGTTTTAGGCTATATGGTACAATAAATTAAAATTGTGTGTAATAACAATTATTTATTTATACCCTTTGTGTCTGACTTTCATGAATAACAGACTTTATCCACTCAAAGATTATTGCCCTTGCTTTCTCTATTATTTTTATTTTATTGTTTAACATTTAAACATCTGATCCATGTAAATATTTTGCTGTAAGAAATGACAAGAGAAACCAGGTTAATTTACTATCTAGTTCTTTGTCCCAATATTTATTGAATAGTTCATCTTTTCCTACTATTGGAATTTATATTCAAAATTCAATATACAGTTTATTTGGGCCAATTTTTAAAATCTAATTTCTCTGTGTTTCTATCAGTACTAATCATCTTTAACAGAAGTGGTATTTTAATATGCTAAAATATTTTGTATGATTACACTCTCCCTTTATTTTATTTATATTTAATTTTAAAAATACAGGTTAGAGATCTTTGAATTTTATACTGAGTCTAACTAGAAGACAAACTATTTTTTTTTTAAGTTTGAGTGTCCTGATTGGCAAGTTGTATCTACAAGCAAATACAAACATATGTCCAGATTTGTCATTTGAGATTCTAGGGTTTAAGGTAAAATTTCTGTTTCCTACACTTTTTTTAAACATAATTAAGTAATAATTGTTATACAAAGAACTGCTAATATTAGTAAATTTGGAAATATACAAATACCTGTAATAACGTTGCCACAATTAGGTAATAGGCAGTCCAATATCTGCAAGTTTTCTTATTCCCTTTAGATTTTTTACAATTTTGATTTGTTGAGGTAAGAAATTTTAACATTAAGTCTCTGGTCTTAAATTTTGAATTGCACAAAACTCTATTGTTAATTATAAGCACTATATTGTATAGATCTCAATAATTCATTCATCTATCATAACTGAACTTTTATAACTATTGAAGAACAACTTCCCATTCTCCCTACTTGCCAGGCTCTGGAAACCCTTTTTTTATCCTCTGCTTCTATGAGTTTGACTACTTTAGTGCCTTAAACTGTTCAGTAAATTCAGCCAGAAAAATACCAAAAGAATAATAAGTTCTTCATCCAGAGTTTATGCTGGTTTAAACCTCAGTATGTACAATGTGAACAAATGTCTGTATATAAAGTCTATTTTAATCAGTACAGCACATATGTGTGAAAGTTTAAAGATTTGATGGTTTTTTGTTTAAAAATTCCTGATATTCAAAATTTAGGTTTTAAAATTTTTTATTTTCCACTTTTTGCATTTATTGGTTCATTATAGTCTTACATCATAATGTAAGTCATAATGACAATGGCATATATGCACACAATACTTGGTGCATCCCGGTCCCCATTTCCCTCCCTCCCAATACAGAGTCCCCAGATTGACAATGGTATATTCACATGTATACACATGGTCAGTGGTAGTATTTGCATTAATAAAACTCAGTCTTCCTCCTCCTCTACCCTTCCTCCCTGGCTCCACTTATGTTCTCCTCCACTATCTGGAGTCCCTCTGGTATGCCAAATACTCCCTAGATAACATATATTAGAGAAAACATATGTCCCTTTCTATGCTTGCTTAATCTCACTTAACATAACATTCTCTAGGTCCTTCCTTCTTCTTGAAAATGACTTGCAAATTTTGTTTTTCTTTATTGCTATATGATCTGGCTATTCCACTACTGGGTATATTTTCAAGGGGAGTTAAACCAGTGTACTATATTACTACATTCACACCCATGTTCATAACAGCACAATTCACAATAGCAAAATTATGGAACCAATCTAGGTTTCCATTAACAGATGAATGGATTACAAAATTATGGGAAATACACACAATGTAATTCTACTCAGCAATAATGAAGATATTCAGAATTTATAACTATGTCTATTTTCAAAAGCTTGCTTTTTAAATTCTGTTATACTTACAGTATATAGTGGATTCTAGAAGTGCTGCATTTAGAAAATGATTTTTCTTTGTGTTTTAAAATGTTTTACTTTATGATTAAGTGTGCTTTGGGGATGGTTTCTCTGATAGCAAGTAAGAAAGAAGCAACAAATCTTAGAACTTGAATATTTAAAGAAATTCTGCCAATAATTCTGTCTCAATTATTATTATATCTCCCAAGTGATAGGAATTTTTATGTTGCAATATGTAGAAACATGCAGAAAGAACTACTAAACTTCCAATACAAGTGTTAAACCTCCTATTAGCACAGTAAACAAATTTGAGCCTAGCATTGACTCAGCAGCACCTCTACCATTACCCGGTGTACTCTGGAAATAAAGAAGTGGAATTGCAATCAGCATAATTATATGGCCAGTCTCTGGGGGAGAGATTGTAGAGTTTAAGTAGAGCATGTTTGAAAAAGAATAAATATAAAATGACCTGAAGCCACAAGGAAGGTAGTTTTGAGAACAAGTTATTGGAACTAAGTATTAATAAATTCCAAATGATTCTAAAAACATGGATATATATATATATATATATATTTTTTTGTTGTTGTTGTTGTTGTTGTTGTTGTTGTTCAATCAACTTGGCCATTCTTCTAGTGAGTTCTACATGCTCTGTACTCATTAGTTGAGAAATAAAATTTGGAGTTGACCATTGAAAAAGTGTGGAGATTTATAATAGAGATAAAATTAAAATAATGCTTAAAAAGAATGAGGACTACAAACTGGAAGAAATGATGAGTTTCTAAAAATATGTATATAAGCTGGGTGTGGTGGCACATGCTTGTAATCCCAGCACTTGGGAGGCTGAGACAGGAGGATCGCACATGTTTGACACCAGCCTCAGCTACTTATTGAGGCTCTCAGCAACTTAGTGAGACCCTGTTTCCAAATAAAATATAAAATAGGTCTTGGAGTATAGCCCTGAGGTAGAACGCCCCTGGGTTCCACCCCCAATACCACAAAAAAAATAAAAAAAAATAAAAAATATGTATATAAAGTAAATTAGAATAAAGATTTGGGCACTTATAATTTATAGTTTAAACATTTTGTGCTTGTTTATTTTACTTCTTTTAAAGCTTTTTCTATGTCAGTAATTTCCTGGATGTTGGGGAAGAATGCTGGGTGGTGGTTGGGTTGGGCACATAGGTTAGTAATATTTGGCTGGGCTTGACTGTACATATGTATATGCATACACATGTAACTAAAAATATTAAAAATTGAAACAGAAGCTTGGACAGAAGTCAAATACAGGTCCACATGACTGTTCCAAGTAAAGGCCCTAAAAAGAGGGACAATAGATACTGAAAAACCTAAAAGAGATCAAAGATGGGAATGGAGTACAGGTGCTAGAATATGCATTAATTTACAATTAGTGGTAGGCATGTTTTTTTTTAAAAAAATAAGAAAACATTAAAAATATGGCTGACAACAAATTTGAACTTTTCCACTTTATTATCTGCCAGCTTGAACTCTATTCATTCCTTATGGTATGGCTTTTAATTATAACTCTTCAACAAAGCTTTCATGACAGAACTCAGTGATTATCAATAGTGGCTGCACAATAAAAGCAATGGTAAGGCCTTTGATACCAATCCTAGTCCAATTATATAAGGCTTTTACTAGGTGGGTTCTGGGCTATTTGACAACCCAATATTTTTAGGATATCTGCAAGTGTAATTAGAGGTAAATCTAGATCTTTGTTGTCTTAATTCTTCAAACTAATACAAAATAAAAACATCTACTAGCTAGGAACGGTGGTAAAAGCCTCTAATCCCATTACTTGGGAAGCTAAAACAGGAGGATCACAGGTTCAAGGCCAGCCTCATCAACTTATTGAAATGCTGTTTCAAATATAAAATAAAATAGGGCTGGCAGCATACTCCAGAGGTAGAATAAGCTGGATCTAATGCTTTTTATTCAAATAAATCAATCAGTTTGGAAAATTTAATCTTCATCTCCTTTTTATTGCTGTATTTGTTCTTTAATAGAAAAGATAATGAACACTGAAGCGGACATAGGGAAAAAACAAAAGCAAACAAAACAAAAAACAGAGAAATCTGAGAATTATAAGAAAGAAGAAAAAGAAGAGAAACAAGAAGAAGGCCCAAGAATAGAAGGCAGATAATACATTATGGCCATTTGTCATATCACACATTTGGATAGATTATGAATTATCCAAAATGATGCAATTCTGCATCGCTTTGTTATGACTAACCAAATAAGCCTGTGTTCTATGGCATGTTGAGATGAAGTAATCTTCAAAGCAAAGATGCTGCTGCATATGACCTATGGAATTTTGAGACAGGTTGTAGTTAAGGACCTCTTTTAGAACAGAACTTTAGATTTTAATGACCTCCACCTTTGACATCTATTCTGTCTGGCCTTTTCATTCCAACAGCAGAAATGTCCTGAAATGCATGACTTAATGAAGAGTCCATAAAACTTGATAAAATAGGTGAATTCTAAAAGTTATTTGGGGGTAGTATCTCCACATAAATGTGATGAATGTGTCCAAAATGCATTTTGCAAGTAGAAAGATTACATGACTCATCATATTCTGTAGATGCCAAATAATACAAAATAAAGTTAAGAACAATTGAAAGAAAAAGAACTGAAGGATATGCACATTTCTCTGCATTTTTATGAGGATTTAATTAAAAACACACCTAAGTTATTATGGATTTTGGACATTGTTATACTGTGAAGGTATTATCAATTTCTTAATTTTTTATTTACAAAGTAAATGGCAGATTAAACATTAGATGTTTTAAATCATACTCTTATTCTTCTCTGCTAGACAAAAAATGACTCCTCAACAATATCTAGATCCTAACATTCAGGACCTATGCATATGTTGCCTTGTTCAAATAATAGGACTTCTTGAGTGTGGCTAATTAAGAGTCTTGTCATCTGGAAGGTGTCCTGCATTATACAGATGGGCCCAATATAATCACAAGAATATTTATAAGAAGGAGAGATGTGGATCAGAGAAAAGAGGAAATGTGAGAACAGAAGCAAAAGCTAGAGAGAAAGACTGAAAGATGTTATGTTGATCTTGAATATGGAAAAAGAAAGAGGCAAGACACTCTCTAGAAGCTGATAAAGCAAGGAAATGAATTATTTCCCCAGAACCTCCAAAAGGGACATCTCTGCTGACTCTGAAACTTTAGCTCTGTAAGTTTTATTCCTGATTTCTGTCCTCCAGAATTATAAGAATAATCAGAACATGTTATTTTAAACCACTAGTTAGTGATAATTACTAAAGCCTCAATAGGTGCCTAATATACCTTGAACACATTTTTAGGAATACTTACTTTCCACAACACTCGCTCCAAATATTCCAACTTATGAGCTCTATTTAACAAGTAATTCATTTTTTATAATTTAAGATTTATGATTTAAGATTTATAATTTAAGATCTACAAGATATCTTTTGAAGCACAAAGGTGAGAAAATTGTTACCTTTCTTGATATTTTTCTCCATGCAGGCAAAAAGTATTTTTATTGCTTATGCTTTTTTTTCTTTTTTATTTACTATATTTTTATTGGTGCATTGTAGTCAAACATCCCAATGGAATATAAGACTTGGGAGGCTATACAAGCACACATCATTCAATTAGCTTTTATCCAATCCCCATCCCATTCCCTCCCCCCCTTGATCCCATGCTTGATTTAGTGATTAACTTTGATATATTTGTTTAAGTATATCATATGCTCTAAAGAGATTCCATCTTCCCCCATCCTATCTCCTCTGATAGGTCACCTTAACAGCTCCTCTGTAGGGCCCTTTCTTCAACTAGATTTCCTCCTATTACCCATTTCTTCCTAGTTTTTGCATATTAGGGAAAGTATCTGGTTTTTTTTTTGGGGGGGTGATATTTCTCTGTGGATGCTGCATTGCAGGTTCAGATCCCACTCTTGAAGGCTCTGGCACCAGCCTGGCCACCTGGCAGACTCTGATCCTGGCCTTGCTGGCTCCAACAATGGCCTCATGACATGGTGAGCTTCAATCCCAGCCTCACTGACCCCAGCACTGGCCTCACTGCATGGCAGGCTCCGATCCTGGCCTCTAAGGCCCCAGCACCAGCCTTGCCTCATGGCAAGCTCTGATCCCAGCCTCACTGGCCCAGGCACTGGCCTCACCCCATGGCAGGCTTTGATCCTGGCCTCAGAGGCCCCAGTACCAGCCTTGCCTTAAGGCAGGCTCTTATTCCAGGCTTGCTGGCTCCAGCAATGGCCTCACCACATGGCAGGCTCCAATCCCGGCCTCGCTGACCTCAGCAATGGCCTCGCCGATTGGCAGGCTCTGATCCCAGCCTCGGAGGCCCAGTACTGGCCTTGCCTCATGGCAGGCTCCTATCCCACCCTCGCTGGCCCCAGCACCAGCCTCACTCCTCAATAGGCTCCAATCCTGGCCTCAGAGGCCCCAGCAGCAGCTTTGCCTAATGGAAGGCATCATTCCTGGCCTCGGAGCCCCGACCACCAGCCTTGCCTCATGGCAGACTCTGATCCTGGCCTCTCTGTCCCTGGAACTGGCCTCACCCCTTGGCAGGCTCTGATCCTGGGCTTGGAGGTCCCAGGACCAGGGTCCAATCCTGGGCTCGCTGGCCCCGGCATGAGGCTCACCCCTTGGCAGGCTCCAATCCCAGCATTGGAGGCCTCAGTATCAGCCTTGCCTCATGGCAGGCTCCAATCCCGGCCTTACTGGCCCTGGCACTGGCCTCATCCTTTGGCAGTCTCCGATCCCAGCCTCAGTGGCCCCAGCACCAGCCTTGCCTTAAGGAAGACTCTCATCCTGGCCTTCCCGGCCCCAGCACGGGCCTCGCTGCATGGCAGGATCTGATCCTGGCCTAGGAGGCCCCAGGACCGACATTGCCTCATGGCAGGGTCTGATCCCGGCCTCACTGGCTCCAGCACCGCCCTCACTGCTTGGCAGGCTCCAATCCCGCCCTCGAAAGCTGCAACACCAGCCTCACCTCATGGCAGGCTCCAATCCAGGCTTGGAGGCCACAGCACTGGACTTGCCTCTTGGCAGGCTCTAATCTTAGCCTCTGAGGCCCCAGCACCAGCCTCACTGTGTGGCAGGCTCCAATTTTGGCCTTGGTGGCCCCAGCAGTGACCTTGCCTCATGGCAGTCTCCTATCCTGGCTTCACTGGCCCATACAGCCCTCGCCATATGGCAGGCTCTGATTCTGGCCTCACTGCCCCCGGCACTGGCCTCGCTGTGCAGTGGGCTCTGGTCTCTGTCACTGTGATAAGATTGTCTATAGATATTCCCTATTCCCTTTTTTCTTCTTCTGTTTTTTTTTTTTTTTCTTGGTGGTACTGGGGTTCCTGGAAACCCTTCTACCTCCAGCCTATACTCCCAGAGTCCTTTTTTTTATCTTTTTATTTGGAAACAGGGTCTCAAGCCAGCAAGGCTGGCTTTGAACCTGCACGATCCTCCTGTCTCCACCTCCCAAGTGCGGGGATTACAAGCATATGCCACCATGCCTGGGGTTCTTCCATTTTGTTTTTTAATATGAGAAAGCAGTACATGTCTTTTGCAAAAGCTGGAACCCCAAATACCTAGTGGCAATAAATTTTGTCTCCCCTCCAAAGGCAGAGATCCACAGCTTCACTTCAGAGAGCAGGCTCTGCTGCTCCATGTGCACCCTGGCCTCCCATACTTCGAAGAGGAGTGCCATGAGGGCTGATGTCTCCCAGAACATGCAGCATGGTGGCCCAATCTGTCTATGTGGTGCTCCCTCTAATACACCACAAACCCTTTTACCACTTAGCATGTTGTCCAGAATTCCTAAGCATGTGTGTCAGGAGCAGTCTATTTTTGGGTAGATTTCCTCAAAAATTCAAGGTGGATTGATCTGGAACTGTCTGCCCCTCCAAATACTTGTCAGCACCACTGCTGCTGTCACCACCGCCATGTTGGTTCTCTCCTGAACAGCTTTCCCACACAGCATGTTTTCCAGAATTCCTGAGCATGTGCAGCAGTAGCAGTCTACCTTTGGGGACATTTCTTTAAAATTTTAAGGGGGATTGGATTGGATCTCTGCCTCTCCCAAATACTGACTACTGCTGTCGCTGCCATGGCCATCTCAGTTCTCTTCTGAGCCCCTTATTCACGCTGCATGTTGTCCCAAATTCCTGAGCATGTGCAGTGGTAGCATTATACCTTTGGGGCAATTTCTTCAAAAGATCAGCGTGGATTGAATCGGATTTCTGCCTCTCCCAAATACTGGCCGTTACCACTGCTGCTGCCTTCACCATCTCAGTTCTCTCCCAAACACTTTTCCCACACAGCATGTTGGCCAGAATTCCTGAGCATGCATGGCAGTAGCATTCTATCTTTGGGGAGATTTCTTCAAAAGATCAAGGTGGATTGGATCAGATCCCTGCCTTTCCCAAATACTGGCCTCCGCTGCTGCCACTGCAGCCACTGCTACCACCATCTCAGTTCTCTCCCAAACACCTTTCCCACACAGCAAGTTGTCCAGAATTCCTGAGCAGCTGTAGCAGCCTACCTGTGGGGAGAGTTCTTTGAAATTTCAAGGTGAATTGGATCAGATCTCTGCCTCTCTCAAGTACTGGCTGCCACCTCCACTGCCGCCGCCACCTTCCTCCTGGTTTTCTGCTGAGCACCTTCCTTACATGGTATGATGTCCAGAATTCCTAAGCATGTGTGGCAGGGGTAGTTCCTCTTCACAGAGAATTTTTTCCAAAAGTTCAAAGTAGATTGGATAGTATTTATCTGCATCTCCTGAATCCTGGCTGCCGCCACCACCATCTTGGCCCATCTCCAATATTTTTTTAATAAGAGAAGACAGTATGTGTGTTTTGAAGAGGTTGTGAGATTGAGCACTCAGCAGCAATGAATTTTATGTCCTCTCTAAGAGCAGAGGCCCACAGCCTCACCGGGTAGAGCAGGATTTGCTATTCTGAGCACACCACGGCCTCCAACACAGCATAGAGGAGCGCGGTGGCCAGGTACACTGAGTTCCCTGGAATGTGCATCTGTGCTTCCCGCCCAGCACTGCTGGGCTCCCTCCAACATGCCCGGATCATTTTTCTTACAAGGTATGTTGTTAAGAGTTCCCCAGGATGTGTGGCTGAAGCAGTCTTTTTTCTAATCTCTTCTGAGATGTTCTTCCAAAAATCACTTTTCTTGCATGGTGGGCACCTCCTTGTCATCTTGCTTCTAATTTTGCCATTATCCACTCTCTCTCCTGTATTCTAGATAGGAAGTCATGGCTGAAAATGTTGTCCCAATAAGATATTAAACCCTTAAGTTGTCCCAATCAGATATTAACCCAAAATCTGGTGTCCAGGGCTTCTCTGAGTGATGCATGTCCTTTTTAGCAACCAGCGACCTCAGGTGCCACCATCTTGCCAGCTCTCCCTTGCCTATGCTTTTTAAAAAACATTCTTGACTTTGAAGAAATGTCAAATTTTATTTATTCATTTTGCAATAGTTTTCTTTTCTTTTAAAATTATATTCTTCTAGTATTTCAAACATGGGCCAGGATTTATGTCCTGCATGGGAACCTCCCTTAATAACCTAGTACAATGGTTTGACAGTCCTGTCATTTAAGAAAGTCATTTAGACCTACATGAGCTTTATTGACCAAATCAAACATTAAAAGATTTAGTTCTGTTTGGTCTGATTGTCTTTGTTCCATGGATTAAGTGGTGCTGCATTTTATGTATCACTCTAGGGACCTAATTAAACCGGAAAGTAAGTAGAAAGATTATTTTGTGGGACTGACATCAATTAACCAATTGAGGGATGAAGGCCAGTTAGCTTTCCCTTACCTGTGAGAAAGAAATACAACCTTCAAATAGAAAGCAAGGCACATTATTTTTAATTTAAAATACATTAGAAGCCGGGCATGGTGGCGCAAGCTTGTAATCCCTGCGCTTGGGAGGCAGAGACAGGAGGATCGCGCAGGTTCGAAGCCAGCTGCGCTTGCGCTGGTTTAGGAGACCCTGTTTCCAAATAAAAATGTAAAAATAGGTCTGGGAGTATAGCCCCGAGGTAGAAGGGCTTCCAGGAACCCCAGTACCACCAAAAAAAAAAAATACATTAGAAGTCCTACTTTTCATTGAAAATAGTGGCAGAATTTTAAGACCTTAGGTCTACTGACTTTTTAACAATTTGAAGACCTTAGATCTACTGACTTTATTTTTTCCGGTACTGTGGACCGAAACCAGGGCCATTCTACCTACAAGCTACATCCCCAGCCCTATTTTGTTATTCTTTATTTTCTTAATTTAGAGGAAAATTGATCATTTATTTTATTTATTTTTAAAATTTTTTGTTGGTGCATTGTAGTCATACATCTTAATGAGATAAAAGATGTTGAAGACATACATGCACACATCACCCAGTTAGCCCTTAACCCATTCCCACCTGATTCCCTCCTGCTCCCTTCTTCCCATGCTTGGTTAGTGATTGACTTTGATATGTTTAAGTACATCATGTGTTTAGAGTTTCCCTCTCCCCCCACTCCATCCTCTCAGTTAGGTCACCTTATTCGCTCATCTATAAAATCTCCTTCTTCAACTAGAGTTACTCCTGTTATCCATATCTCCCTAGCTTTCACATGTTAGGGAAAGAAAAGAGCCTCAATAAGTAGCTGATGCTGTTGGCAAACTCCAGTCCTAGTCTCAGCCTACTGAATGCTGGAATTACAACTGTGGGCCACCACACCTGGATTCTACTGCCATTTTATAAAGAACACTTGGTAAAAATGATGGAATTGGTTTCCAGCAAATGTCCTTTACTTCTTCCAGGAAAAGTAGCTTTTGTTATCAAACTGTTCAACTCCTTTGTCATTTTAGCAATTTTATCCCTGATCTTGGATAATATTCTTTCATTTTCTAGGTTACTTTCTTTCTCGCACTTGGTTAATTGTTGTGTACTTTATTTTATGTAAACATGTAAACATGTTTCACTTCTGGATGGTTTCACATGTATCTCTGCCTTCTCAGTTTAATGTGAATAGACTTCTGAGATGGAAGAACCTGCAAAAATTTAGGATGTGAATTTGCCTTAGTTTTGATAAACTGCTCTAGTTTTTGCAGTGTGGTAAATAGTTTGAAGGATTAGTTCCAGAAAGTTGATAATGTCTTCAGCTGAGGTGCACTGATCACAACTGCTACTTCTTTTCAAGGCTGATTAAGATGATCCTTCTCAGGATCTCTATGTCACCATCAACTAGGTGCCTCAAAACAGAAAGAAGGCAGCATGAGAGTCACATCTGCTCCAACATCACTGCAGGTATTCTGAGATATAACACTAGAAAAAAATTTATTTCTGCTTTCTTATAAGATTCTTTCATTTTCTGGACCATTAATTGCTGTGAAAAACAAATCAACTTATTTGCAAAGAAAACCTTTTGATAAATGAAACATTACCCTAGGGGATGGAAAAGTTTGGTACTATTATATTTAGTAAGTAACTCTTTCCTTCACTAGTGGTATTTTCTATAATGAAATCTTTTTGCTCATTTTGGCTTTGTTATTATTTTTGCTTATTATGTAATTATCTACTGAACTGTGAAAATTTCACTATATTATGCCATATTATTTATGAGAAAAGGCTTATAAGAAACAGTGTGAGTAGTCAAAATGCCCCCAAATAGGGATTTATTTGGATAACTGAAACACACAAATATTTGTCTTAAGCCACTGAAAACAAAACAGCAGATTAATGACATAGCAATCTTTCTGTTGATTATTAAGTGGGTTAAGGGGATTAAATAAGAAAGACAAGGGTTGATTTTTTAATCATAAATAATGTTATTGCTTTTCAAATTGAAGGAGTTGAAAATGCCTGATAAGTGAACACTGAAAAGGATCAAAGGAATAATAAACTTCTAAAAGTGAGCATTTCTTGCCATTTTTTCTTTTCCTTCATTATAACTGTAGTTTAAGTGGTATATATTTTAAACTGCTGAAGAATATTTCATAGGTCATTTCATTAAGATTCTATTAATTCTTCAATAATTATTCATCCCAGTTCTACAGATTTAATATTTAAGACCTTATTATTACATTTCACTGATTTTTAATATTCTCCAATCATCTGCTAAGCCAGCCAGTTAATTGTACTTTAGTTAATTGTATTTTAGTTAATTATACTTTTTTGTGGTAGTGGAGATGAAACCCAGGGACATTTTACCTCCAAATCACACCCCCAACCATATTCTTCTTCTTTATTTTGAAACAAGGTCTCATTAAGTTTCAGAAGGCCTCACTGAGTAGCTGAGGCTGTCAGAGAACCCAGATACTTCTGTCTCAGCCTCCCAAGTACTGGTATTAAAAGCTTGAGCCACCAGACTTGGCTTATATTATGCTTTTTAACTCTAAAATGTTATTTACATTTTTGTACTTCTAATTTCTCTATTATAACTTCTAATTTTTCCATTTATTATTGTTATAGTTTTCTTAAATCCCGAATATATTTATAACACTGGCTTACAGACGTGGTCCCTTGAGCCAGGAATATGTCCACCTTACTCTTGATGTGAGCTGGAAAATCAAAAAAGTGGCCACTGGGCACTGTTACCTTCTACCTTTGTTTATAACACACAAAGGATAATTAAAATTTTGAGAGAGATTGTATTGAACCTGTCGGTCACTTTGGGTAGTGTGAACTCTTAACAATATTGTCTTTTCATCCATGAATGTTGAATATCATTCCATTAAACTTTAAAAAATATATTCCATATTTTTGAAGTAATTTTCTTCTTTTCCTAATTTGTTGGATATTCTTTTCATGAAATGGTATTGAATTTTGTTAAATGTTTTTTTCTGCATTCATTGAGATGATCATGATATTTTATAATTTAATTTGTTAATGTAGTATATTATAGTGGTCAATTTTTTGTGTGTGTGGGTTTGGAGATGGAATCCAGGGGCATTTAATTCTGACCTATGCCCCCTGCCTATTTTTATTCTTTATTTTAAAACAAGGTCTCACTAAGTTGAAGAGGGCCTTAATAAGTAGCTGAGGATGTCCATGAACCGTGATCCTCCAATGTCAGCCTCCCAAATGTTAGAATTACAAGCATGTGCCACCATGCCCAGCTAGTGGTCAATTTGAACAATACTTTCATGGTATATAATCATTTGAGTATGCTACTGAATTTGGCTTGATAGTATTTTGTTGAGGGTTTTTATATCAGTGTTCATCAGGAATACAAAAAGTATTCTTTTCTTGTAGTATTTTAGCCTGGCTTTGGTAGCAAGGCATGCTGGAGCCAGCTGGCAAAAGTACGGGTTCCGAAGAGAGGAGTGAGGATGAAATAATATAACTATTAAGAATTAAATTCCAAATATTATTTATTCCTAAACATGAAAGGATCGCCAGTCAACTCCCGGGTCGATATCTCTACTGGCCAATTCTGGGGCTTCTTCTTTTGTTGTATTTATAGTTTATAGCTTTAGGTTACCCTGGATGAGAAAAAGTCCAAAGTCTGGGCAGGTCAAACAATACCCTGTTGCAACACAAACAACACAAACCTAGCCTTAGCTCAGACAGAACAATAGCATCATTAGCATTGAAACCTCCATGACTCCAAACCTTGTTGACTCTGGGTGGAAGGACAGTCAGAAGTATGCTTTTAGTAAAGATAAGGGGAAGACCTTAATGGCTCCCCACAGTTCTCCCTTTCTTATTATATACAAAAGAAGACTGTGCCTGTCTTAGGATGTTTCCTTCAGGAATCAAGGATTACCCGTCTTTGGATAGTACAGAGCTAAGCTGTATATCCTGTCTTAGGTTTCCTTGTCCCAAGGAAATCTTACCCATCATTGACTACCAGCCTCTTAAATGGGGGTATTTTTCAAACGTAGATTGTGCACTTCTGCTGAATAAAAATGTTCACGCCTTGTCCAAGGACCACAGTCTGTCCCAAGTCTCTAGTAAACAAGGTCATACTTGGGGTCGATGTAGTTCACAAAGCCATACTGGCAATATTATGCAAAATAGGTATTTCAATAAGACATTTCCTCCAGTTAACACTAGGATTTCTACATGTTAAATCAGCTTAACAGGGTAAACAAGTTATTAGTGGGCTAACATTTTTATCTTCTTTCCCTGTGTAATCAGGGCCCCACAATACTACACCTTTAATAGCACAATTACTATCAGTCTTTTTGTACTTGTTTGCAATACCATAGGTGGCAACTGCAGATATCCCATCTTTCTGACACTTTTAGAAAAAACATAAGTGTACCAATTCTTTGTCCAAAATAATTAAAAGTTTCTGCAATGAGTGTAAAGTTCAAAGCCAGAAGTCCCAGCAATTGTGAGTTGTCATTGAAGACAGTGATCTCCTGTTGTTCCCAAACAGCTGGATGAAGTATGGGAGGATCTGAAACATATGTCTATGTTTCAGTCATCACTGGAGCTGGGAGCATCATCAGCATTAATCCGAAAGTTTTCCATTTTTGCTTGATCCATATGTCACACCAGCCGCTCAGGTATCCACCGTGCATTATCTTCATCCTGTGAAAAAACACAAACATGCCCTCGTCCCCATATTAGTACGGGGTTGGGACCTTTCCAAATTCCTGTGCAAGGATCTTTCCATTTTATTAGAGCAAAATTGTTTTTGGAGCATGAATGCCAATATCGCTCTGCTGCTGTGCAAACAGTTTTGTCAGCATTTAAGAAATTAAGAATAAAAAGAGCATGATACAAAGAGTTCTGTAGTGAACAGGGATATAACTCCCCCTTTTTATTTATTTTCAAAAGTGTTGTTTTCAAAGAATTGTGGGCATGTTCTACAATGCCCTGTCCTTGAGGATATTAGGGTATACCTGTAATATGTTGAATACTATATGTATTGCAAAATCATTTAAAAGCCATACTAGTATATCCTGAACCATTATCAGTTTTAATGCAGGCAGGAAGCCCTGAGATAGAAAAACATTTTAAACAATGGGAAATCACATGCTTAGCAGCCTCCCCAGTTTGGGCTGTAGCCATAATAAAACCTGAAAAAGTATCAATAGACACATGAACATACTTTTGCTTACCAAAGGCAGAAATGTGTGTAACATTCATTTGCCATAGATTATTGGGGACCAATCCCCATGGATTTACACCTAAATGAGGAACAGGCAAATACTCTGGGCATATAGGACACTGATTAACAATTTGTCATGCTGCTTCTCGAGTAATTTGAAACTGTTTATGCAGATCAGCACTATTTTGACAATGTAAAGAATGTGATCACTGAGCTTGTTCCAATTGAGGGGCAGACAAATTTTGTAGCATCGTCAGCAATTTGATTACTTTCTGCCAAAGGACCAGGTAGGGCAAAATGTGCTCTTATGTGCCCAATAAAATAAGGATGTTGGTGTGATAAGATCTGAGTTTGAATCTGAAGAAATAAATTACCTATCGATATATTATGCAAATCAATATATGGTACTGTTTCCAATACTCGAAGGGCATTAGCTATATATAAACTATCAGTATATAAATTAAAAGGTGTATCAGATAGATGTTGAAAAACAGCCACTACTGCATGTAATTCTACAACTTGAGCAGATGTAAAAGATGTCTCAATTATAGTACTATGTTTATTAATTACATAGGATGCCTTACCATTTGAGGAGCCATCAGTAAATACCAAGACCACTTGAGATATGGGAGTAGCATGAATTATTTTAGGAAATATAAAAGTAAAAGGTTGATGAGAGTGTGTATCCCCCAGTCGCATAGAGACACGTGGAGATCCATAGTAGATATTATGTATGGATGCCTTTATTCATGGGAGATCGGCCTCCAGCCCCCGCGTGGCCACGGAGGCTGGTGGCGAGGGGAGAGAGCGTCCCTCCCTCTCGGGCTCCTCTCCGAACTCTGAACTCTCTTCTTCCTGACCGGGGGGCCTGGTCCCCTCCCGGAATCGCAGAGCTCCACCTCCTAGCTTCCGGCCCCGCCCCCTGTGGGGCAGGGGGACTCGAACCTTTCATCCCGACCTCTTTGACTAAGGGGTGCAGAAGGGAGATGTTTTTGTTCATCTAGCGACTTTCTGCTGAGAAGGGATGCCGTCAGTCAGTCAGTCAGGGCCCCAGGTCGGGAGAAACCGGGATTTGAGCCACTGGAAGGGAGCAGGTGGCTGTGGTCGCAGCGAGAGTTGGAGGTTACCCTGGAGAGCTCGGTGACTGGTTTGCTTTGAGGAGACTAACAGGCAAGGTGCTATTAAAGAAAAAGAAAATTGTGAGAGCGGAACCCAGGCTGGGCAGAAGCCCTTTTAGATGCAAGGCAGTCACTAGATCTACTAACTTAAATAGCAACATTTTCCTGAGGAGAACGTCTACCACCCCTTTAGCAGTTTTTTCATTAGACCAGAGTTATTAATAGCAGCAACTTCCAAAGAAGACCCCACACACCACTCTTTTCAGCATTGAGTGAGTATGGATTTGTCTGGTCAAACACCTGTTACTGCATTAGGAGCATCACTTACCCATTTTAGAAGTTTAATACTTAGGCAATTTGGCATCTGAGGAGGGAGAGCACCATAGTATGTAAACAAGTGGACCTGCTAAAATATAAACATCAAAGAGAGTTATGTTGAAAGAAACAAAGTTTAGTGTATCCCAACACCGTGCAAGAGAATTTGTTCTTGCCGTCATCACCCTGAACCGAGATTTGAGAAGGAAACTAAGGCCTGAAAGATTGAGCAGGCCACCAAAGAGGAAACTGGCTTACCCTGTACCTGTAGTTACCCTGGGCCAGCAAGGAAGATGGAGGAAGGAGGACGAGGGATTCCAGGAGTTGTCAGTCCTTGGTCAGACCAAATAGGGCCAGCGGCAGGTCCTTGTCCAGAAGGGTAGACCCCCTGTAGTGAGGTACCTGAGGTCCACCACTTTTTAAAGGACATTCACCTTTCCAATGGCCATATACTCCACACCTGAAACAGGCTCCTGGAGGTGGTTGTCTTTACTGTCGTCCTATCCTGGGTGGCACTTGCCACCCAGAGGGCTGGCCTTCCTCCTCCGGCCTCAAGGCGGCTATCAGGGCTTGGGACTGTAAGTCTGCCATCTGACGAAGATGGAGAGTACGCTCCACTTCGGCCTGTTCCTCTCTGGAATTAAAGACTTTAAATGCCATGTTCATCAAGTCTCGAACAGGAGTCCGCACGCCATCCTCAGCTTTCTTTAGCTTTTTTCTTATGTCAGGAGCCGCTTGCCCAATGAAATGGGTGGCCAATATGATCAAGCCTGCCTCAGAGGATGGATCTAGACGGGTATAGCGTGTAAGGGCCTCTCGCAACCGGTTAAGAAAAACTGCTGGGTTTTCATTTGGACCCTGGGTGATTTCCCTAAGCTTATCATAATTAACTGCCTTATGGGAAGCATCTCGCATACCATCAAGAAGACATTGTATCATATAATTTCTCATTTCTATTCCCTCCTTTACATTATAATTCCAGTGGGGCTCCTGTGATGGAACTGCAGATGCACCGATAGGAAGCCCTGGATCTGTTAAATGAGTCTAGTCAGCCCTCTCTCTGGCTGCCTTCAGGATCCAATCACGTTCGTCTGGAGTTAGAGAAGAGGTTAGAATGACATGCAAATCCTGCCACGTTAAGTCATATGCCTGCACAATATGTTGGAATTCCTTGATAAAACCAGAAGGATTGGTAGAAAAGGACCCCAGTCTCTTTTCCAGTTGAGTGAGGTCAGGAAGGGAAAAAGGGACATGGACCCGGACCACCCCTTCTGCCCCTGCCACTTCGCAAAGTGGGGCCAGGAGAGAGGAAGATGGGGCTTGTAACCCAGCTGGGTCAGACCCCGGCCCCCACGTTTCATCGCAAGATGGCATCTGTGGGTCCGCAGAATTGTAAGCCTGTGACCCAGAAGGGCCACCAGGTGGCGCCTGTGAGTTGCCACGTGGTGTCCAAGATGGCGGCTGTGGCTGACGGGATACTCCAGCCAGCATGCCCTGGGCAGCAGTAGAGCTGGTAGAGGGAGAAAACAGAAAATGCAGCTGCCAGAAGGGCTGTACATACTCGAGGTCACACCATTTTGCTGACCGTGTGCAAAATTCACAGAGGGCCATCAGCGTCCTAGGATCTAGTTTGCCCATTGGAGGCCATCAAAAGTTGTTGGTTAGGTCATATGTCGGCCAGACCTTAGTACAGAGAGAAATGAGTCTTTCAGGGGACAGTTCCCCATAGAATCCCAAAGCCTGCAGATTAGTCAACACACACCCCAGCGGAGACTGAGAGTCAATCTCAATCTTTGATGGCTGACTTCCCCCAATGACTTGTAAGTGGGTAAGAACAAAGGCAGGTATCCCCAGCGTCCCAGGGCCCTGCCTAGTTTGGTAATACAGATCATGTGTGCCAGAGAGAAGACGTCTCTTTTCTCTTTTACACCACTCAATCATCCTGAACGATCGGAGAACTGGAGGATACCGGTATACGGGGTTTAATAGCAGTCAGTCAGTCAGTCAGAATCCTCCGAGTTAGGCAGAACCCACTTACTCCCTTAAGAGGAAGCTTACCGCTGAGAGAGGCTGCTGTGGAGATCTGGCCTGAAGATGGCTGCGAAAAGTTTTTTTAAAAATGGCCGCCGATTCCTAGGATTGGTTAGGAGTGGAAACTGGGAGGGATTAAAGATGGCGAGGTCTCCAGTAAGGCCATGAGGTAGGAGGGGTTAAGGATGGCGGACCTCCAGTGAGGCCATGAGGTAGGAGGGGTTACAGATAGTGAGGCCAAGATGGTGGCCCCCCAGTGATTACATGTGGGCCAAAGATGGCGGGCCAAAGCTTGCGGCCTCCCCCCCACAGTGATCCCATATGGCTGCTTACCAAAATGGCTGAGCCTGGGCAGCGGGGGTGGGTGGGCAGAGGGTGAAGGGCGTGATTAGCAGAGAGCTGGCGCAGGGGCCTGCGCCATCTGGCAGGCAGGGGCAGGTGGGTCTAAGCACACCAGGCGCAGAGAAGGCATGTGCGGCACAGGCTGGACTTGGCGGGCCAGGGGAGAGTGGCGCCGTTTAGCAGAGTGGTGGCGCTAAGCAGCACAGTCTGGTGCCACGGGGTCGCGGGGCGGGTGCAGCAGTCCGTGGGGCCACGGGCCTGTCCCGGTGATAGGAGCAGCGCACGCGCCGGCAGCAGGGCCCATCCTGGGGTCCGCGGGCACGGCGGCGCAGGCGCCCAGAGTGGCATGGGCGCAGCTTGGGCCGCGGGCGCGGCGCCAGGCGCAGAGAAAGCATAGGCGCGCAGCACAGTCCAGCGCAGCGCGATCCGCGGGGCGGGCTCGGGCCACAGGCGCGGGGCGGGCGGGCGGCGCGGGTGCCCATTCCAGCAGAAGCGGCTTGAGCAGCGGCGTGGCGCGGGCAGGCACGGCGCGGCCCATTCCAGCGGAGGCGGGCGGCACGGAGTCGTCCTGGAGGCGCCGTGTATCTTCTTTCAGCTTTTAGCAGAAGTCCGCGGGCCGGGCGGGCGGGCACGCAAAGGCTGCGCATGTAGTTAAATAAGCTGAGATCCAAACCAAGTCCCATAAGTCCGATACGGGTCTTCGACACCAATATAAAAGGTTGATGAGCGTGTGTGTCCCCCAGTCGCATAGAGACACGCAGAGATCCATAGTAGATATTATGTATGGATGCCTTTATTCGTAGGAGATCGGCCTCCAGCCCCCGTGTGGCCGCGGAGGCTGGTGGTGGGGGGAGAGTGTGTCCCTCCCTCTCAGGCTCCTCTCCGAACTCTGAACTCTCTTCTTCCTGACCGGGGGGGGGGGGGGGGGGGGGGGCTGGTCACCTCCTGGAATCGCAGAGCTCCACCTCCACCTCCTAGCTTCCGGCCCCGCCCCCTGTGGGGCAGGGGGACTCGAACCTTTCAAAAAGCATGTTTATTAACAAACTGTAATAAATTATCATGAGGTAAATGATTGTCAATTTCTCCAATAAAAGATGCAAAAGCAGTAGCCCATGAATCAACATTCTGAAAAAGCTATTGTACTTGCTGTTTAGTAAAAGGAACACTAATAAGTGAAGGCTCTTTACCAAAATATTTTATAGATTCTCATCTGACAGAACACACCAAGCAGGCAACTAATTCCCAGTATGGCATTAAGACTCTGCTTGAAGTATCCTGCCACATAACAGCAGTAGGTGTATGTGCCGATGTCAATATATAAGCAGCCCATTCTTTAGCATAGTCAATGTACTGTTCTTTGACATTCAATAGCCAATTCAATCTTTTTAAAAGCAGCACGTCCTTCCTCTGTTAAGATCCGAGAGGAAGTTGGGTCTGAGTCACCTTTCAAGATACCAAATAAATGTTTTAATTCTTCAGTAGTAATATTTAAAGATGGTCTTAGCCAATTAATATCTCCTAAAATTTTTTGAAAATCATTTAAGGTTTTTAAATTATCTTTACATAATTGAATTTTTTGTGGCTTAATAGTCTTGGGATAAAGAATGTTTCCTAAGTAAGTATACAGTGGTTCTCTTTGTACTTTTTCTGGAGCTATAATCAAACCATTATTTTGTAATGCAGTTTGTAAGGCAGCATAAGCTGATAACAAAATTCCTTCATCTGTATATGCTAATAGAATGTCATCCATATAATGTATCATATATACAGCTTTATAGGACCTTCTGACAGTAGCAATAGCCTTTGCAACAAATTTTTGACACAGAGTTGGACTATTAGCCATTCCCTGAGGTAGCACTTTCCACTGATACCTTCGCATAGGAGCTCTATAATTTGTAGATGGAACACTAAAGGCAAATCTCTTACAATCTTGTTGTGCTAAAGGTATCGTACAAAAGCAGTCTTTTAAATCTAAAATTATTTTATAAGTGTCTGGGGATAGCTGATGGATTGGGTAGTCCAGGCTATAAAGCTCCCATTAATTCCATAGTTTTATTAACTTGCCTTAAAATCCTGTATCAGTCTCCACTTACCAGATTTTTTCTTAATGACAAATATGGGTGAATTCCAAGGGGAGTTAGAACTTTCTATTTGGCCACAGTCAAGCTGTTCCTGTACTAACTGCTCTGTGGCTTTTATTTTTTCTAAGGTTAGGGGCCATTGATCAATCCAGACCATTCCTCGTTTTTCCAAGTAATACGATTGGCGTGGAGTACAGGCTGATCAACAGCCCCTTCTAAAAATACCCTAGACCTGCTTGAGAGCATTGTAATTGAGGCTGTAAAGGTTCTATAATACCCTGATTATTTTTCCCTAGCACTTTCTCTGGTAAAAGACCTTGATCAAACATTTGCTGTGTCACTATAGGGCTGGGGCTATAAAGATATACACCCATGTTCTGCGTAACATCTCTGCCCCATAAGTTAACGGGAAGTCCTGAAACAATATAAGGCTGAAAAACTCCAGTATGGCCTTCCTCATGTCTCCAAGTAATCCAATCACTGCTTTGTTTAGGGTTTTGCGTCTGTCCTATGCCATTAAGGTGAGTGAGGGAGGAATGCTTAGGCCACTTGTTAGGCCATAGATCAGCTGTTATGACAGAAACATCTGCTCCTGTGTCTAATAACCCTGAAAATTCTTTCCCATTGATAAACAATTTCAATTCTGGTCTTTGAGTTCCAATCGCTTGGACCCAAAAAGCATCTGATGAACCAAATCCCTTTTTACCCTGTTTAGGTTTCTGAGCACTATTATTAGTTTGCACCTGAGGTAGCAATATTAATTTTGCCAGTCATTGACCTGCATTAATAACAGCTATACCTTGAGGAGAATGTGTCATAATTTTTATTTCTCCTTCATAATCAGAATCGACTACTCCAGGGGCTACTATAATTCCCTTCATAGTGACACGACTCCATCCTAACAACAAGCCCACTGTCCCTTTAGGTAATGGACAATAAACACCAGTAGGAAGGGCCTGCATTCCCATTTCAGGAGTTAATACTGTGTAGGTGGAGGCACAGAGGTCCAATCCTGCGCTGCCTGGGGTTGCTCTGAATAAGTCCTGAATGGATTGTTTTGTGGTACAGATGTCTGGAGTGCCCCATAACATTGTTGCTGTGGGGCCTGAGGAGGGCCCCTCCTCCCGTTTCCCAACAGGAGCTGATTCCCTTGTGCATCAGTTCTTGATTTACATTCCTTAGCCCAATGCTTCCCTCTTTTACATCTAGGACATAAGCCTGGCTCTCGTTTATTACTAGCACTTTGCCTCTGTGGACAATTTTTAACTAAATGACTATTTTGTCCACACCCACAGCATTTTGCCATATTATTCTTGGGTCCTGATTTTTATGCTGTTGGAAAAGAATTTCTTGAACAGTTGTCCCTTGTAATGCCGCAGCCATAGCTAATCCCTGTGTATATGCTGGTCCTATATCAGAACATAACCGAATATAATCAGACAGATTTCCTTTCTTTCTAAAAGGGCATAAGGCTGCTTGACAAGCAGTATTAGCATTCTCAAAGGCTTTTCTGCAAATTCAGACTTCCATAATAAAAAATCACCCCCTGATAAACAGGTTTGGGCTATCTGCTTCCAATCAGAAGGACACAAAGCCTCCATGGAGAGAGATTCTAACATGGCTTGAGTAAAAGGTCCTGTTGGCCCAAGCCATTTTTAATTCTTTTAATTGTTTAAAAGGAAAGGGTGTTTGTCCTCTAATAACACCTCCTTGACCATCAGGGTCTTCAGTGACTGGGAAAACTCTGAATCCTCTAGTATCTTCTTTGTTTTTTGCAGCCCAATTTATAGCCAATTGAAGCGGTGTTATTAAAGATAAAGGTCTGGGTTTTTCAATACTTTGTTTAGCAAATGCTACATTAAAAAGTAAAGGCAAAGTGCCTTTGTGTTTTAACTTAGTTCTCCTAACACCAAGCATAACTCTTAACATATGTACAAAAAACAAAAAACTAATTTTTTGACCCATTGTGTATTACAACTTACACGTTAGGCGCCTTCATTTTCTATCTTAGCTTCTCTCTTCATTTTCTGTCTTAGTTTCTCTAGCACAAAGTATCTCTTTTAACATATGCACAAAAAGTAAACAACTATTCCCTTGACCCACTGTATATTACAACTTCCATGTTACTCACCACCACCACGAGTGTTTGAGCACACTCTCTTTCTATTCAGTGGTGTCCTTCACTGGGTCCTCAGTTTCAGAATCTCCCCGTACAGGCCACCACCTGCCAGAGCCAGCCAGCAAAAGTACGGGTTCCGAAGAGAAGAGTGAGGATGAAATAATATAACTCTTAAGAATTAAATTCCAAATATTATTTATTCCTAAACATGGAAGGATCGCCAGTCAACTCCCAGGTCAATATCTCTACTGGCCGATGCTGGGGCTTCTTCTCTTGTGGTATTTATAGATTTTAGCTTTAGGTTACCCTAGATGAGAAAAAGTCCAGAGTCCGGGCAGGTCAAATAATACCCTGTTGCAACACAAACAACACAAACCTAGCCTTAGCTCAGACAGAACAGTAGCATCATTAGCATTAATTATTTTGAAACCTCTATGACTCCAAACCTTGTTGACTCTGGGTGGAAGGACAGTCAGAAGTATGCTTTTAGTAAAGATAAGGGGAAGACCTTAATGGCTCCCCACAAAGGCAATACTTTCCTCAAAGAATATGGTAAGAAGTGTCCCTGATTCTGTACATTTTGGAAAAGTTTGAAATGGATTGATATTGAATATTAAGTATCTAGTAGATGCTATGGATTGAATGTGTCCTCTAAAGTCCATGCATTGGAAATTTAATGTGATAATATTGAAAGGTGAGATCTTTTAAGATGTGTTTAAGGCACGATGAATTTACCATCATTATTGGGTTTTTGCCATTATTGTGTGGGTGTTTTTTTTTTTTTTCGGCCAAAACCACGATTTTTTAAATTTATTTTTTAAATTGGTGCATTGTAGTCATATATCAATCACATTGGAGTACAAGACTTGAGAGGATATACAAGCACACATCATCCAATTAGCCCTCCTCCAGCCCCCACCCCATTCCCTCCCCCTCCCTCCATTCCACGCTTCTTTGGTGATTTACTTTGCTACATTTGTTTATGTACCTCCTGCGTTTTAAAGAGGCTCCGTCCTCCAGTATTACATACCCTCTGATTGGTCACATTAGTTGCTTCACTATAGGGCCCTTTCTATAGCTCAACCTCTTCCTGTTGCCCTTTTCCTCCTAGTTATTGCTGATTAAGAGAAGTGTCTGATTTATATTTTCTGCAATATTTCTCTGTGCATGCTGCATTGCAAGTACCGATCCCACTCTTGATGGTCCCAGTAGTGGCCTGGCTACTCAGTGGACTGATCCAGACCTCGCTGGCTCAAGCAGCGGCCTTGCCTCATGGGAGGCCCCAGTTCTGGTCTCACTGGCCCCTGCACCGGTCTAACCCCTAAGATGGCTTTGGTCCCGGCCTTGGAGGCCGCAGGAGTGAACTTGCCTCATGCCAGGCTCCGATGCTGGCCATTGGCCCCTGCACCGGCCTAACCCCTTGGCAGGATTCCAATCCCGGCCTCGGAGGCCCCAGCACCGGCCTAGCCTCACGGCAGGCTCCAATGCCAGCCTCGTTGGCCCCAGCACCGGCCTAACCCCTTGGCAGGTTCCGTTCCCGGATTAGGAGGCCCCAGAACTGGCAGGCTCCGATGCTGGCCTCGCCTCATGGCAGGCTCCGATGCCGGCCTTGCTGGCCCCAGCACCGGTCTAGCCCTTTGGCAGGTTGTTATACTGACCTCGGAGGCCCCAGTACCAGCCTTGCCTCATGGCAGGCTCCGATGCCGGCCTCACTGGCCCCAGCACCGGCCTAACCCCTCGACAGGCTCTTATCCCGGCCTCGGAGGTCCCAGTACCGGCCTTGCCTCATGGCAGGCTCCGATGCTGGCCTCACTGGCCCCAGCACCGGCCTAACCCCTCGGCAGGCTCTTATCCTGGCCTCGGAGGCCCCAGTACTGGCCTTGCCTCAAGGCAGGCTCCAATCCCGGCCTCGGAGGCCTCAGCACCGGCTTTGCCTCACGGCAGGCTCCAATACCGGCCTCGCTGGCCCCAGCATCAGCCTCACCCCTTGGCAGGCTCCAATCCCGGCCTTGGAGGCCCCAGTACCAGCCTTGCCTCATGGCAGGCTCCGGTGCCGGCCTCGCTGGCCCCAGCACCGGCCTAACCCCTCGGCCGGCTCTGATACTGGCCTCGGAGGTGTGGGTGTTTTTTTTTTTAATAAAAGGAGGAACTCAGCTCCCCTTTCTTCCCCCTCCCAACCTGTGTGATAACTTTTTCTGTTATTATACAGCAAGAAGGTCAATACCAGATCCTATTTATATTTTTAGATCTAGAGTAGATCTATTTCAAATAGCATGTAGTTGGATCAAAAATTTTAACTTACTTTACCAGTCCCTGTCTTTTGAATGGAGAGTTTAATCTGTATATACTTGTTTATAAAGGTTTTTATTGATGCACTTTGATTACAAATAATATGATATTAATTATCATGTATTTGTACATGCACAAACATAATTTGGTCAATTTCATTTTCAATTTACATTTAAAGTAGTATACAGATACTCGACTTACGGTGGGGTTATATCTAAATAAACCTATTATAAATAGAAAATATAGAAAGCAAAAATGCATGTAATACAACTCACCTACCAAATTATCATAGTTAAATAGCATAGCATACTTTGATGGTTGCATGGTGACTGGGAGCTTTGGCTTGATTTCACTGCCCAGTATTATGAGGAAGTATCCTGTCCTGTTCTCTAGCCCAAGGAGATATCAAAATATGATGTATGGTTTCTACTGAATTGGCATGGTGTTCACACTATTGTGAAGTTGAAAATGTGTTAAGTTGTAAATAGGGGTCTATCTGTACTGACAAGTAGGAACTTGATTCTTTAAATTTGCTCTTTTTTTCTGTGCCTCTTTTGCATTTCATTTTATGTTTTACCATCTACCTTTGCATTTTGATTACTTTTTAGAATGAAATGTTTTAGTTACCTTCTCATTTCCTTTTGTGTATGTTCTATAGCTATTTTATTTGTGCCTAGGCAGCATATTATATTTAATACCCTAAAGGTACACCATTCTAATTTCATTTTTTATCAGCTTCAATAACTACAAAATAGCTGGATGTGGTGCTGCATGCCACTAATCCCAGTATTTGGGAGGCTAAGATGGGAGGATAATAGGTTTGAGGCTACCATCAGCAAAATAGTGAAACCCTGTTTCAAAATAAAAAAAAGGGGGGTTGGGGTTGTAGTTCAGTGGTGGAATGTCCCTGAATTCAATCTCCAGTACTATATACACAAAAACATAACCTACAAAACTATTTTGTTATTTCTTTGTTTTGTTCCCTTTCATGGTATCACAAAAACACATCTTTATAAATTGTGTGTACAAAAATGTGGACTGGTTTTTGTTTTGTTTTATTTGAGATGGAGTCCTGCTATGTTGCTGAAATTTCCCTCAAACTTATAATCCTCCTGATTTGGCCTTCCAGGTAGCTGTGATTACAGGCATGCATATTTTTTGTTGTTGTTATTAATAGTTCAGACTCTTCAATCACATAAAAACCAAATATGTAGTCACAGATAAAAGTTTTAATAATGCTAGCTTTATAATTTTTCTTGTATTTATTTTGATGAAGATATTTATCTACTTAGAGCGCTTCAAGTTTTACTTAAACTGAATGGAATTTCTAGCATTTTGTATAGAGAAGATCTAGTGTTAACAAGTTCACTTAACTTTTATCTGGAAGTGTCTTAATTTCTCTCTCACTGTAGAAGGACATTTGCCAGATACAGAATTCTATGTACTACTGTATTATTTATGAAAGACTATGGAAACTATAAATATACAAAATCCTCTAAGGTATTGCTAAAGCTAAACAATGCTATTGTATTTGAATTTTTACTAGATTCTAAAAGTAAGTGATTTTATGCAAGGGATTTGAGAGTGTTTCTATGTCAGGTTTGTAAATGCTAGGGAGTCAGGTCATAACTATATGAAGATGATAGCACATGGAAACCAGTAGGTCTTATTAATAATATTTTTCAATCAGAGTTCTGAGCCCTAAATTTTTATAATCCCAAGTTAGTTGGGATGATAAGTTTGTCCAACTCTTTGCATAAATTCAAGAATCAATAGTTTCCAGAAAGAGTAAGAGAGTCAAGGAAAAACTACACCAAAATGAGAATTTAAAGCATACCCACAATTTGTGAAGTTTCTGGTATTTGTTTTACAAACTGTTAGCAGATCTATAAACCAAGCAAGGTCTAAAAGCATTGTTCACTTCACTCCAAACATCCCTCTGCTCTTTAACCAACACTTTGTGGGATACCCAATGAATCAACTGCTCAGGGCTAGACTAAGCACAATAAAAAAGGCAAACATGTTTTTTTTTTTAACCTGAGGCATTTATTTTTAGTGATTATTTCCACCTGGCATAACACAAACCTCTGTGAAAGAAATAAATCCTGCTGCTGCAAAGCCCAGTTAGCTATGACACTTCTCAAAGGTCATGGCAGCATGCAGAGAGATTTTTTATTTCTTACTTTAATATAGAGGAATGTGGATCTCCCTTTCTTCAAATATGTTATTCTAAAGATTAAGAAGGTATATTTTTAACATAGTAGAGGTGAATATATTTTTTTAATTATGTTTATAGGAATCAAAGACAAAGTCAAAACATAAGTTCAATGACATATCTCTTTAATATTGCAAATCTGTTTCATGAGTTAATAGATGCTAAAATTTTAAATCTAGTGTAGGTTATTTTTATGTGTGTGTGTGTGTGTGTGTGTGTGTGTGTGTGTGGTGTTGGGTATGGAACCCAGGGGTCTTCAATCTCTGGGCTACATCCTTGAACTATTTTATATTTTATTTGGAAACAGGATCTTAATAGGTTGCTGAGGCTGGCTTTAAACCTGCACAATCCCCCTGTACCTGCCTCCCAAGTGCTTGAATTATAAGCATGCACGACCACGCCCAGCATATAAGATTTTTAAATAAAATAATAAAAATTTATTAAGAATTATCTCATGGAAAATGGAAATGAGTTTCCAGGGGAAAATATTCTGTTTCATCTCAGGTGGGGGCCTCTTGACAGGATCTCTGTGAAAAAACCTGCAGCAGTTGGTAGTTGGAGCATGTCTTGCAGCTGAATCCACTCAGGCTGAAATCTGGATGCAGGAAATTGTTTTCATTCACCTCATTTTGGGGGTTTCTCTGGAGCAATTCTGTTGCTCAATAGTCCAGGATTCCTCTTCTCCTCTCTCGAATTATTCTGTTTGCTCCATTGGCCAGCACACAGCTATAATTTGTGTGGATGATTCGGATGATTCGAATGACATTCTTTCTGGTAACCCACCTCCAGCCTTTCCTGTTGCCCTGGTCTAGAGGCAGGCTCATAATGGGGTTGCTAGATGCTGGCCTGGGGGTCTTCATGGCCATGGTAAGGGGCTGCACTGAGAGTGGGGGTCCACTTTGGTGGGCAGCTCAGAAGAATGGCAGTCAGGCTGTCTCTTCTGCCCTTTTGTCTTGACTGTGTGTCTTCCTTAGAGGACTGGAACTGGTTGGACTCCCTGGCTTGGGTGGTAGAGGGAAGGCAGATGATCTGATGGGGATGGAGGCAGCATGGCTCACTGAACCTCAGGGCAGCCTGGAAGGTGCATTTTGCTCTGTGGCTCACATGGCATTGGATCAGCGGGTACCTAACCACTGCATTGTCAAATGTCCTGTCCAACATTGACAACCAGGTCTAGTTTGACTTGTAACCCAGGCAATGCAAGACTTTTAGGATTGCAGGATTTGGACACTTAAGGAGCAGCTCCCTTGTTGGAATTAAATGCTGCTTACCCAGTCTAGGCTAGGATTTCATTAGAGGTGGCTCGCCCTTCTGTTAATAGACACTAAACATCTGAGGATGAATAGTCACTAAACAGCTAAGGAAGAATAAGTGCCTTATTCTTCTGTGGAGTCTGCTGTTGAACATAGCAGAAGCTCAGAGAAACTCAGACTCTGCATCATTGAAAATCATGGAAGGAGACCTACACATAACACTAGATCCAACTATTAGGACCTCTGAGATCACCACAGACCAGTCACTCATGGTGAATGGGGAGAAGTCAGACAAGCCCACCCCTACATGTGGAGAATAAGAACTCCTATATACAGTAAGTTTGGTCTCAGGGGCACCCACCACCTATGCAGGCAAGGAGAGATTCAAGTTTCACATAGGTGGAAGCATAAAGGGAGACATACACTTAATACTAGATCCTGCCCCATTGATAACATCTATCTGCAGAGATTGAGAAAGACTCAGAGAACCAAGTTTGGAACAGGAAAAGTGTCAGTGACCCTCAGTGTCTGCACAGAGAGAGATTGCAGAGACCATGTCTACTAAGTAGTCATATATTCATAAGATTGTATTATTTTGTTGTTTTGTTTTGTTGTGTGTGTATGTTTGTTGGTTCTCTTCCCCACCCCTTTCATAAGCCTCTTTCCTTGTAAATATCTACTTTCTTCTCTCCATCTCTTTTCTTTGTTCTTATATTAAATTGACCTCATATCACTATGCTCTACATTGGTTACTAGAATCTTACCACATATTTACTATCTACTATCTACTATATACAACCATACCAAACTCAAGCTCTCATTCTATTCAATCCTATCTGTGGCTTTACCCTTTTCTTGCAATTAAAACTTCACTCTCCTCCTCACTTAACCTTCACCATTGAATGCAACACAACTTTCCCTTGAACATACCAGCTGACACCTAGAGACTGAGAGAAATCTATTGAAAGCAACAGATATAAACTTCTTAAATCATAGGAAGGAGGAATAACAAGAAAGCAAGGAGCTCCCACCACCTTACAATAACAAACAACAGAGAATTGCAGAGATGGCTAGGACAAGTAAAAATTTTAACAGTAGAAATTCACAGGACTTCTGAAAAGAATTTAGAGAGAGCCTGAAAAAAAAAAGATGCAATCATTGAAGTGAAGGCATCTCTACAAGCTATAAACAATAGATTAGACCACATAAAGAATAGAATCTCATTCTTAGATGATCAGTCCAAAAATAAACACATAGTATATAATTTAGAAAAAACACTTTGAGAGAATGAATTCAATGAATTTGACATTGAAGAGATATGTACATTATAAAAGACCTATCTTAAGAAAAATAAGAATAGAAGAGGGACTAGAAAGTGAAACCAAAGGTATCAGCAATCTTTTCAAAGAAGTAATATAAGAAATTCTCCAAACACAGTAAAAGAGGTTGATACATAGGTATAGGAAACTTATGGAACCCCCATTAGACAAGATCAGAGAAAAGGTTCACCATCCCATATAATAGTCAAACTGACCAATGTAGAAGCCAAGGAGATAATGTTATTTTATTTTATTATTTATTTCTTTATTTATTATTTATTATTTGCAGTACTGGGGATGGAAGCCAGGCGCATTTTATCTCTGAGCTACACCCACAGCCATATTTTTTATTCTTTATTTTAAAACAGGGTCTCAATGAGTTGAAGAGGGCATCACTAAGTATGTGAGGCTGTCCACCAACTGTTATCCTCTTGTTTTAGCCTCCCAAACACTGGGATTACAGGCATGGTGTCACTATGCCTGGCTTAATCATGGTATTTTAACAGATATTGGATTGAATTTGTAGATAAATTTTGAAGGAATGGTCAAATATAGATAACAAAAATAATCCTTTAAGTGGATTGGCTTAGAGAAAGCAAGAAGAAATAATGCAGTTAAAATAATAAATACATTGCCATCTTGATACTTAAATGGATGGATAGGTATGTAGGTAGATAAATTGATAGATTATAACTAGATAGATAGATTGGAGAAATTAACTTTGTGGACTGCCTGTCTAGGAATTGATTACTTTATAAGAAAAAAAGACTAATAAAATCATTTTGAGAGGAAGTTAATGTGGTCAGAGGGTAAGATAAGTATTCATTTTTCCTTTCTGTTTTGATAATAGAACTCCTTGGTTTCAACTAAACTCATACTTGCCCAGAATAATTTTCCAAGTTTTCTTGAAGGTATTGTGTGGTTAAATGAAACATTAGAAAATGGAACTGAGTGGATGTATAATTTTTTGGAAGTATTATTAAAGAGATGAGGGAGAACTTATACTTTTGTTTGGTGTTTTCTCTCTTCTGTTGTTTGGGATATCTGCAGTTTAATTAATGACCTGAAATTGGAGTGAGAGCTATGCATGGAAGATGATAGACTAATAAATTTGGGAGTTCCCTTCACTATCACTGTGGCATACTATACCAGGAGGAGAATAAAAGTAAATGAAAGACTTGAGCAAAGAGAGGGAGAGAAAGAGAAAAACTACACAAAGAAATTCAAAAAAATAAAACAAAAGGACAAGTTATTAGTATAGTAACTGTAAAGATTAGTGTGGATGTTTCTCAAAAGACTAGGAATGGAACCAGATGTGGTGACACATGCCTATAATCCCAGTACTTGGGAGGCTGAGACAGGAGGATTGGAGATTCAAGGCTGGCCTCAAAACTCATCAAGATCCTGTTTCAAAATAAGTAAAAATAGGATTGGATATGTGGCTCAGGTCACAAAAAAAGAGAAAGAGAGGGAAAGAGAAAAAGGAGAAAGAGAAAGAAAAGGAGACATAGAAGTAAAATACTGGGAATGGCACCACCCTAGAACCCAGCTATGCCATTCCTTGGGTATCTTACCAAAGTAATCAGAGTTAGAATAGTATAATGATACATGTATATCCATGTTTATAGTAGCACAATTCACAATATCCAAATTTTGAAAGTGACATAGGTATCCATCAACAAATAGATAAAAATTTTTCATTGTGGTATATATACATAATGGGAGTTTACTCAGCCATAAAGAACAACAAAGTATGTAATTTGCAGAAAAACAGAACTAGAGAATATCATGCCAAGTGAGATCAGTTTCATAAAATCAGTGGTCAAATGTCTTCTCTCATACGAGGAAGCAAGAGAGAATAAGAAACAAAAGGTACTTTAGTGGAGACTAGTAGAAAAGTGGAAGGGGATGGGGGGGGAGTGCAATGTGCATGCTTGTGTGACTTTGAATCTCACTTTAATTAGAGTGTACCAATAAAAATAAATAAAAACAAAAACAAATGACAACAACAGAAAACCCATATGGCTACACAGATTAAAGAGTTTTTGGGAAACCAACTTTCATGATAAAAACTTTTAATATGTTTACTTGGCTCTGTTAAAATCTTTTTCCTTTCTCCTACACTGAACAACCATCTGTGATAGATTACTCAGATGCATGTGTGTACATGTATACATAATATATGTGTCTTTTTGCTTTTGTGTTGAAATGATAATTCAGAGAAAATGTTATTTATATGTATAGATATAATAGTTCTAGAATTATGAAATATAGACATTTTGAAAAATTATTTTTTTTCTAGTATAGTAGCTTTTATTTAAAGAACAGATTGATATGAATAATGCATTTAAATGTAAAAGTAACAATTATTTCAATTAGATATCAGATAATTTTTAACAAGTTTTGGTGAAAATTTATCTAATATCTGATTAAAATAACATACTATCTATTTTGAGCTCTCAGCTGCTGCAGATGAACTATTTCAAAACTCTTGTGAAGAACACCATTTATACTTATATTATGACTTAGTTTTAGTAAGTCGTATTTTTTGTCATAAAGGTAATATTTTTTTTCATGAAGACTCTATTAATCTTTATGTTTTCTTTCCACATACTGGGTTTCTCACTTTTTAAAATCTTTTTAAGCACAATTAAATCAAAAATTTAATAATAGTTCAAAGCAAATAATTTTTATATTAGTGATCTTAATATTACCTCTATCAGGAAGTTGATAAAAGCCAGGCATGATGGCTTACACTTGTAATACCCATGCTTGGGAGGCGGAGACAGGAGGATTGCGCAGGTTTGAAGCTTAAGAGACCCTTTTTCAAAATTAAAAAATATATATAAAATAGATCTGGGAGTGTATCCCAGTTAGAAGGGGTTCCAGAAACCCCAGTACCAGCAAAAAAAAAAAAAAAAAAAAAAGAAGTTGATAAAAATAATAATTATTTGTGTCCTATTTAGTGCTAGAAATATCTTTCCTGTTTATGTCTACATCTATTTTGTGTGTTTGCTAGAAATTGAACACAGGGGCATTCTACCTCTGAGTTACAACCCCCTCACCCTCAGCCCTATTTTATTTTTTTAAGTTTGAAACAGGATCTCACTGAGTTGAGGAGGGCCTGGCTAAGTTGCCGAGGCTGACTTCAAGTCTTTGATCTTCCTGTTTCTGCCTTCCAAGTACTGGGTACAAGAGTGTACTGCCATTCCTGGCTTTAAACTTTATTTTTTTTATTTTTATCTTATTTTTTCCAGTACTGGGGATACTGGGGATGGAAGCCAGTGACATTCTAGCTCTTAGCTACACCCTAGTTCTATATTTTATTCTTTACTTTGAAGTAGGATCACACTGAGTTTCAAAGAGCCTCACTAAGTACCTGAGGCTGTCCATGAACTGCAATCCTCCTGTCTCAGCCTCCCAAATGCTGGGATTACAAGTGTGTTCTCCCATGCCTGGCTTAAACTTTATTCTTAAAAATAATTACTCTTTGGCTAGAAGGAAACCTTCCTAACATTATTTTCTACATCAATTCCTGATCTCTCTCAAGCCATGTGTTGTTGATGGTTGAGGCTAAACAAGCTCCCCTTAGAAGGTATATGAGAAAAAACAGTGTCACCCAAGGGATACCCAGGCCCCAAGAATACATTAGGTTATATGACAAAAAAAAATCAGTTGAAGAGGAAGTAAAGCTGCTAGTCATCTGAACTTCAAATAGAGGGATTATCCTGGATTGTTTAGGGTGAACCTAATAAAATCATAGGATCTTGCAAGGGACATGGAGCACCAGGTGTGATGATGCATTCCTGTAATCCCAGGATTTTGGAGATAGGGACAGGAAGATCATGGGTTCAAGGCCAGCCTCAGCAATTTAGCAAGACCCTCAACAATGTTATGAGACCATATTTTAAAATAAAATAGGGCTGGGTGTATAATTCAGAGATATAATGCCCCTGAGTTCAATGTCTAATACCAAAAACAACAATAATCAAAGAAGTGAGGGGAGGCAGCAGAAAGAGTCAGAGAAAGAGCTGTGGAGATGGAAAAAGGGTCCATTCATTGCTATGTTGCTGACTTTGAAGTTTGAGAAAGAGAGCTAGGAGTCAAAAAATATAGTCTCTAGAAGCTGTAAACAATGCAAGGAAATGTATTTCCACCGAAGCCCTCAGAAAATACACAGCTTAGTTAACACAGCAAGATCTATGTCTGACTGCCAACCCACAGAACTGTCAGCTAAAAAGGTTATGTTGTGTCGTCATTAAATTTGTAATAATTTATTATGGCAGTTATTAGAAAGCTAGTATACCAGGTGTAGTAATCAGGCACTATAATACTTTGTTTTTAGAGTATTCCTGTGGTATGTTGACTTGTTATTGTGCTCTTATTGGGGAGATGAATTGTGGATGCTGGACAACTCAGATATTGGGTTCAAAAACCCCACATTGAGCATTGATGAAAATTAGTCTTAGATGAAAATACAAAGGTATAAAAATATGACATACTAAACACATCACTGCAATATTATAAGAACACAAATCATGTACAGTTACCATAAGACTATACAGCATTCCAAATATACCAGCTTGCTTTGTTTCTGCCTGAGAGCTCTACTGCATAGCTTCTTGTCTTCACAAATACTAATAATTCCTCCTCCTCCTCCTCCTCCTCCTCATCCTCTTCTTCCGCTTCTTCCTCCTCCTCCTCTCTCTCCTCCTCCTCCTTTTCCTTCTCCTCCACCTCCTCCTTTTCCTTATCAGTATTGGGGATGTAACCCAGGTGCATTCTACCTATGAACTACAAAATAAAGAATAAAGAATTTTTTTTTAATCTTTATTTTGAAACGATCTCACTGAGAGGCAAAGGGCATCACTAAGTAGCTGAGGCTGTCCACTCCATAAACCATGATCCTCTTGTCTCAGCTTCTCAAATGCTAGTATTACAAGCATGTCACCACGCTCAGCTTCTTGTTCCTCTTCTTCCTCCCTTCTCTTCTTCACCTTTTCCTCCTACCACCTTTTCTTTCTCTTCTTCTTGTTCTTCTAAATCCATTATTTGTTTCTTTGTTTGTTTTGTGATACTGAAGATTTAACCCAGGGATATTCTACCTCCAAGCAATATCCCCAGCTATTTTTTATTTTTTGAAACAAGGTCTTGCTAAGTTGCTGAGGACCTCCCTGAATTGTTGTGGCTGGCCTTGAATCTGCAATCTTTCTGTCTTCATCCCACAAATACAATGATTATAGGCCTACATCACCATGCTCAGTTAAACTCATTATTTTGAGAAAAAAATATTTATAAAAACTTACATGACCTAACCATTTTTCTTTTGAATTTCAGGGTGTTGAACTGTTCTCAAGTTAGTCTCATTTGTCCTATGGTTCTATTTTCTTTGAGTATTGTCTTATTCAGAGACTCTTTCTGTGCCTTCACTGTGCACAGACCCCTTTCTCTATATTAATTATCCTACTTATAAAGGAAAATGAAACCATTTTAAACTTTAATTAAACAAGGTAGTTAATATTTATTGGCTACTACCTGTGAAGCTCAGTACTGCCATCGAAAAACAGAAATAAATATGGCATGATCAACTCTGTCAAGGAGCTCAAATTTTAATAAAGGAGAATGCAAGCTACTTGAAAAAAATATACAAGTGGACTAATTAGAGCTTGCACAAAACCACTCTGAAAGAGCACAGATTAGAAGGGTGAGTAAGAGTTCTTCTGGTATGCTAAGGGAGGGGCATTTGAGATGAAGAAATCCCATAAACCATGGTGTGGAGGCTTATGAGATTATGGAAAGTTTGCAGAATTATATATGGTTGTAGACATGCATTGGAGACAGAGGTGGGAATGCATCATTATGAATTCTTGATATTTTCAGCTTTTTTTTTAGCTTAACAATCCTGTGAAATAAATCTCCCCATGAAATTCTGTTGACCACAGAATTTCTACCCCTTGTTTGAATAGAAAAATCTAAGTAGTTTAGGTTAATTTTCAAAAGCAACAAAGATAGTAATTATGGTAAGACCATTTTATTTGTGCCTCTGACTTAATAATCTATTACTTTTGCAAAGAAACCAACCTATCAGGTAATTCAGGCAAATGCTCATTATAGTGTTCCTAGAAATTAAGCAGGTTAATGAACATGTCTGACTGATCCTTTTGTGAATTTCCATTCCATTAAAGAACATAATTCCCTTTTATTTTTTTCTTTGTAAAAGGTAATTTTCTTCTTAACTGTGAATTTGAGGTGGTTCTTGTTAGGATAAGCAGCCCAGTCATGCTAAAGATGGCGCCTCTCCGGCTTCTCTTCTGGATTGTGCTGGTTACCTCATAGCTTGCCAAAGGGACCATGGGATGCTCAACAATAAGTCCCCTGATAACACACCCACTGGGGTATGAGCCACCCAATCAGTAAACGCCCCGTACTTTGTGCGACCTTCCGCTATGAGCGGAAGCTCTCTCCTCCCAGCTGCCTGATATGAAAGGGAGCTGGGCCGTCTTAATAAAGCTTTTGCTTGCTTGCCTGCTTATCTCCAATGGCTGGCCTTGGGTCTTTCCTGCGCCGACCCCCCTTCATTGGTCCCGAAGACCCCCGACCCTTTTCATTGGTGCCGAAACCCGGGAGTGAGACCCCTCTATCTAGAGGACTTCCTCCTCCCGGCCCTCCCCTGGCCGGCCGTCCTCATCCTTCTTTTGGGGCACTCACTCTCCACACCCACCACCAGCTATCCTGACCATCTCTGTCACTCCGCCAGCTGATTAAGTCCCCCTTAGGCTATCTGCCTGAGTCTGGCTATAGCAGGGTATCTGACCATGATCGTCCGGCTCTGCCCTGACGCGAGGCTTGGGGGGAGACTGCACCCCACCACGGCCTTCAAGGCTATGGTGGACTCCCATGATAGTCTACTGCTTCATTTAATTACGAGATAATGGGAAGGAAGAACAGGTCCTGCTATTCTTTCTACTCTCATTCCTTCCTCCTCCTAACACTCTCCATTCTGATAATACTGTCAGTCTGACTGATAAAGTCCAACCGACTACCAATTACTGGACTGATAAAGTCTGACTATCATTCACCATCTGTCTGACTGAAAAGGTCTGGCCGACTCCATCTGACTGATAAAGTCCGACTTCTGACCATCTGAAAATCCTAGCGCTAGGTGTCCCATGACCTCTGGCTCTGGCCCAGGCAGACTGTTCTCGGGTGACAACCTAACAACATCTTCAGCCTATCCGACCCCACTGGGGGTTCTGGGAGCAATCGGCCATCTGGGGACACCCATTTTGGTCCTTTGTTCCTTTACCAGTCTGGGACTTTTCGTTCTCTCTCACTCATACTCCTCAAACACTGGAACTCTCCGTTCTCTATCTCTCTCTTATCCTTACCTAACCCTCTCTCTTTTAACCTCTCCCTCCATCTTTCATAACCTTTCACTGTGGGAGCCTCTTCTTCCATCCCAGATACTGCCCCTTTAAGGTGTCTACTTAATGATTTAAGCCATCTCTCCCTTATTCCAGATATTAAACCTAAATTGGATTCATTACTTTCTGGACAATACAACCATTGAACCCCCCCCCCCGGGATCCCTTGACCTTCTACTCCTCCATAATTTGTTTCATTACTGCGAGCACACAAAAGGGTGGAAGGAGATCTATGCTCTTACCCCAGTCTGTATTCGTCCTGCACCCCCAGCAAGTTCTGTTAGACTGCAAAACTGCCACAATTCCCTCTAAAAAAAACTTCCTCTGCTATTCTTCCTGAATACTGCCTTTGACCCGGCAAACGATCCCCCCCCCCATAGGCATGCGCCTTCAACACAAACTCTTCTCCAGCATGCTTATCACTTTCTCAGCAGCCTGCCTTCACCCCCTCACCACAAATCCCTCTAGCGCACTTATCTCTTTCTCTGTGTTCTATCCTCCCACCAATGCTACCCCTCCTCTCCGTGAGGTAGCTGGTACCAAGGGCATAATCAGAGTTCACATCCCCTTCTCCATGGCAGATTTGTCCCAGATTCACACCAAGCTAGGCTCCTATACCTCCAACAATGATATCTATATCAGAACATTCCATTATATCACTCAAGCCTACAGCCTCACTTTGCATTCAGAGTTCAGCTGGGATAACAGCCAACTTTTATCTGACCAAGGTCAACACTGGCTAAAGCTCTTGGCTATCAGAAGTTTACTCTTATTACATATTAGTTCATGTGGCTTAAATTTTTAAAGATTTAAGCTTATTAAAATTTTCAAAATTTTCACTAAAGAATAATACACTTTTTTTTTCTTCAGGCTAAGACAACTACCATTGGCTTCCTGGTAATAGATGTTCAAATTGTAATATAATTCTGAGAATTTATTTTGTTAAAATGATGCTTTAATCTATTGGCTGATTATTAAGCATCAGAGGAGACAAATACAAACATAGGGACAAGCCCATTTAATAGCCCTGTATTGGGTAATAAGTCTTTGCCCTCTCAGAGACACCAAAGGCTTCTCATAGAGCGAGAGAAAGGGGCTAATGGCTTGGTACCTGCCAGTACAAAGGTGCCTGATTTCCTCCATTCCTGAAAGGAGTCCATCTGCATCTGGGCTGTGCCATCTCTGTAAAGAGAAAAATACTGGAAAGCATGTTAACCTCATCTCTGAAGGGAAGTGAGATTATATGCACCCATCATGGCTACCCTCGAAGACTGAAGACTGAAGATGTCCTAGGCTTGGCAAGGCCCCTCTGATCAGCCCTCTAACCAGCAAGAGAAAGCCTGGGTATCTCTTGAGGTGTCAGACAGAATATTGATTTTTTTTTATACAGGGCTTAGTTCTCTGCTTTCTTTGTCTCTCATAGAGTTCTCTTCTATGGAGACCTATTCTGTTAAAAAATTATGCAGAATCATTTCAAAATGTAAATTCAAGAAGGGAATTATGACAGAAAGGAACCAGTATGTAGGGATGAGAGAAAGATGAAAAGAAGGGAAATTTTGGTAAGGAAGGACAAAAAGGTTTATCCTAAGATTGTCCCAAATGGGAAAGGAAAAAGTTTATCAGAAAGCAAAAAAGCAGGTCGCAAGAAGGTCTGAACATGTTAAAAATGATTGTGTAGAATTAAGTTTATTTAAGGACAGTGAAATTAAGATAGTTTCCTATGTTCCTGTTTTTATGGTTATTTATATATAAGTAAGTATTAAAAACAAGACCGCAAGAAGCTTATCCAGAATCTCCCAGTCCCCAACACAAAAAAATGAAATTCTTTCTTTCCTGGGTCTTGCTGGTTACTTTTGGGCCTGGATTCCCAACTACTCCCTTCCTGCCAAACCCTTATATTAGCCGACCACGGGCCCCCTTTATGAGCCCCTGGCTTCCTCCCCTTCACATGTTTTTCAACTCATACAAAAGGCGTTACTCTTAGCCCCAGCTTTACACCTGCCAGACCTAAAGAAACCATTTATTCTATACATACATAAAAGGGGAAGACAGGACCTTGGAGCTCTTGGTCAACAGTATGGGCCCACCTTTGCCCTGGTTGCATATCTGTTCAAACAACACCCTGCCTTCATGCCCTGGCAGCAGGCCACCTTCTACAAAGGAAGCTCACAAACTTACTTTTGGAGCACCCTTGACCTTTTTATCTCCACATCACCTTCAAGTCTTGCTCACCTATAAAGGCCTACAGACTTTACCTCCCTCCAGAATTTTATCTCTCTTAGTCTCATTCCTCCAATATCTATCCCTTTCTTTTGAGGCCTGCCCACCTCTAAATCCTGCCTCCTTGCTACCAGAAGCCACAGCTAACCATCCTTCTCCTACACATAATTATTGTGAAGTTTTGGAAGCCTTTCTCCCTTGTTCCTCAATCTCATCATTAACAGATCCTGATTTTACTTGATTAATTTATGGGAGCTCATTCCTTCTGGATGGGATACGGAGGGCGGGCTATGCCATAGTCTCATCCACCGAGACAATTAAGGCCCACCCTCTTCCTGTTAATACAACCAACAGGCTGAGCTAATGGCGGCTATTAAAGACTGTACATTGGCGGCACAGAAAACCCTCACCCTATACACAGACTCCAAATATGTTTACCATATCTTAGTTTCACATGCTGCAATTTGGAAGGAACGTGGTCTTCTCAATTCTAAGGGATCAGCCATTATTAATTCTAAAATGATAGCCAAACTCCTCCAAGCTTCTATTCTCCCACAGCAGTTAGGCATTGTTCACTGCAAGTCTCATCAGACTGACTCATCCCCAATAACTCGGGGAAATTCAAGGGCTGACCAGGCGGCATGGGAGATGGCCCCCAAAAACTTATCAATCCCTTCCCTTTGTACTGTTATTACACAATGCTGAGGACATACCTTGGCCAGTCCCTAATAATTCAGACTCCCCCTCTGATTCCAATCCATCCCATTCTGATCTTTTACAATATCTACATTCCTTATTTCATTCACACCCACAAAGCCTTGAGTTATTCCTACAATCGTTCTTTGTTCTCACACCCAGGGATAAGAAATTTCATCATCAGATTATATCTAATTGTATCATTTGCCAAAGAACAAACCCAACCACTCCCCTTAGACCTCAGGCCTTTCCGGCCCACCAGGCAAGGGGACATACTCCAGCTGCTGATTGGCAAGTAGATTATGCCAATATGCCCAGGGTTAAAAGATTCAAATACCTTCTTGTCTTCGTCGACACTTTCTTGGGATGAATCGAGGCCTTCCCAACCTCCAATAAAAGGACTTCTACAGGCTCTGATATCCTAATTTCTCAAGTTATCCCCTGCTTTGGCATGCCCTCCTCTTTCTCAAACTGGCTCCAGAACATATCCAACCACCTGATTTAGCAGCTTCACCAAAACCCGGATGCCTCAAGATAACAGACCAACTTAAATGTCCACTATCTCTCCCCATAATCCTCTAAAACGCCAAATATCTCGACTTTGCTTGGATTCTCCCATACCTGAAGATGAATAACTACCTTTTTATATTCACTAGTTTCATATGATTTCATGTACTCTTTTCCTCCCCTTTTGTCTGGAGATTCTAGTTTCAGCAAACCTACACCAATGACAATACAATGGTCACTGAACTAGCCGCAATGGCTGATTGCCCCTGAGGGGATATTCTCATAGTATACAAATAGCCTTCTCTCCTACCATTAAGCTATTCCATCAAGGTATCTAACCTTATCTTTGTTTTCTTTTTGCCCAAACTGAAAGTTTTTGCTGCAATCCAAATTGGGATAATGTATATGGCAGATACCCATACTGGTCATACAAAATCCACGATGCCTATCTAGGAGAACTAGGATCAGAAAATTTTCAATTCAATTCCAAAACTAAAACCTACCTCTATACTATTTCTGACCCATGGGATCCAAGATGGGCTTCTGGAGTTACAGCCAAGGTTTACTGTAACGAATATGCCTCTACCCTTTGCAGTTCACTTTATTTCTTCTGTGAATATATATCCACTGACACCCAAATCTCACAAGTTTCCACGGATATCCAACACTCAGCTCAGGCAGTACTTAACTCTCTCCAAAAAGTCTCTAACTCCACTCCATCTTCCTCTGCATATATGTGGTTTCAGTTAATTACCAAAACTCTATCAGTTCCAAATCTAATCTCTCCTGCCTTGAGCCCCTCAAACTGTTTCCTTTAAACATCGCGTGCCTGGCCCTTGTTGGCTGCAGTACCTATAAATGCCTCTCAGTGTGCCTTCACCTCTCAAATGAATTCATTTCATATTCTCCAAAATATTCCCTTATGGGAACCCAAAGAAGACAATATCACCCAGCCAAATAGAGTTTACATTTTTGTGATATTACCTTTCTCCTGAGATCCCACTTGTCCAAACACTATCATTCTTGCCAGTCCCAGTTACACCCAACGGGGACATTTCTTCTGGTGCAATGGGACTCTCAGCAATGTCATATATCCCAACTCCACCACTCCCTGTTTCTTGGTCACAGTGGTCCCACAACTGACTCTCTACAGCTATGCCCAACTACAATATTTGATCACCCCACCCAAGCTTACAAAAAGGGTTGCTTTTCTCCCTATTCTGGTTGGGGTATCCTTAACCTCCTCCTTCATCAGAAATGTACTTTCAGGAGGGACTCTAGGATATGCCTTATGGGCCACTGATGATTTAGGCAATAAACTTGAAAGTGCCCTCACATCAACTGATGAATCACTCTCAGTATTACAGAAACAGGTTACATCCCTGGCCCAAGTCTTGACAGCTGAAAAGGGTGGAACCTGTGTTTTCTTACAGGAAGAGTGTTGCTATTATGTTAATGAATCAGGCATAGTAGAGCAAAATATACTCAGGCTTAAAAAGGATCTCAAAAACATCCCTTTTGACACGGTTTCAATCCCTGATACTTATGGATATGGCCCATCCTGGGTCCACTTTCTATTATATTTGTTGCCTGCATGTTGTTACTCTGTGTAACTAAGCTCATACAAAACAAAACCAGATAAACAAAATATCTAATCAGACTTTTAACCAGCTTCTCCTTAGAAACTACCACCTTCGAAACTCGGAAGATACCGATTCCCAGGGACGACTGACAGTATACAGAGATGGATCCCTTCGCAATGGAGACTTATGATACAAGCCCTCCTGGAAGACAGCTGGATGATACCTCCTATCCACCATCCTGACGACTGCCTCATGTCTTTGTGGGATCTGCATCTTCAGAGAACATTCGCCAACTTTTGCCCCGATGACATTTACCTTTTATGGCCTGGCCTTGGGGGCTGCTTTCCCTACTCCTCCTGGCCCCTTCCCATCGCTGCCCCCTTTCAGCAGGAAGTAGTCGGAATAATCCGATGCCCCCTGCCCCTAAAAAAACCAAAAAGGGAGGAATGTTAGAATAAGCAGCCCAGTCATGCCAAAGATGGCGCCTCTCCAGCTTCTCTTCCAGATTGTGCTGGTTACCTCATAGCTTGCCAAAGGGGTCACGGGATGCCCAACAATCAGTCCCCTGATAACACACCCACTGGGGTATGAGCCACCCAGTCAGTAAATGCCCCGTACTTTGTGCAGTCTTCCGCGGTGAGCGGAAGCTCCCTCCTCCCAGCTGCTTGATATAAAAGGGAGCTGGGCTGTCTTAATAAAGCTTTTGCTTGCTTGCTTGCTTGCTTATCTCCGACAGCTGGCCTTGGGTCTTTCCTGTGCTGACCCCCCTTCATTGGTCCTGAAGACCCCCAATCCCCTTCAGTTCTAGTAGGTAACATATGTTTATAATTTCTTCCTCTAAGCTATCTGACATATTTGGAAGGGAGCAGTTGAGGTTAGTTTTTTTTTCAGATATTTTAAAACTGTGAGTCTTCATAAATTTTAATAAAAATTTTAAGTGTAACCAATCTTCTAAACAAGACAACATGGAGGTGTTGTAGAAATCAGAGAATAAATTTTAAATTAAATCTCAATATTTTTCAGTAATTACCCACTTCTTGTTGACTATATATGTGCTAGGTACCATAAAGTGCTTTGGATTTTTCCATATAGGACACACTTTCTGTATTTGCATAAAAATCATGTATGTATCAAATGTCATGTATTAAAGCTCACTACAACTGAAACAAGTTGGTATTATTCTTTCATTTTACATTAATATATCTAGATAAGATAAAGATTTTATTATGAAGAGAATCAATACTTGAGCATGTGCTTTTGTGGGACTACAAATTCTTTCTAAATATGTTCTATTCTAATAGTGTGACTTGTTTAGTTTTGTAATTATTGTTTTTTACCAACAAATATTAACGTGGCAAATAAAGATGGCTGCCAGCAGGGTTGTACCAGATAAAGAGCTTGAAACAAGTAATGATAGTGTCTCAATGAGTCTGAGCCAAAATATAGTTCTACAAAGCTTATATAATTCTAAGTTTGGAGTTTAGGCTTTCAAGTTATTAACTGGCAAATCGACAAGATCTCCCTCATTACATTAGCAACATGGGCAATTCTGAGACATGGGTGCTGTCAGTCCAACAGAGGTGTCATTACTACATATGCAACTATTTGTCATATATGGTGAATCTACAAATTTAAAAATGCAAATTTCATAGTTGATGAAGTAGAAATTATCTTTGTCCAAGGGAACCTGTTAAGAACAGAGAATATAGACTGATAATAGAAATGTGAGTTAGAGATGTTTGCAATTATATTATTTTTGATTTTACAAAACAAGCACACTTGAGCCTAAAGCTTATATTATAATAGCTTATATTATATATGAGCTATTTATCAAGGTAATGGTAGAATAATTTATTGCCATCATTTAGAATACTTCATAGCAGGGAAAGACTTTAGTTAGAAACAAAAGCAAGGAGACTGGTAGAATTGCTAGGCCTTATTTTCTTTGGATAGTCTTATTCTGTTTAAAATTTGAAATCTTTGGCATTAGAAACCCACACCACTTGTTTTTATACGTGTATAGGTCTAAATAAGTTAGATAACCTGATATCAATAGACCCAAGACTTAAACACATGCTTTTGTGTAATTTAAGGTTCTTTTTTACCATTTAATAGTGACCTACTCTTTTTAGTTTTATAAATATTATTTTTAACAATTATTAATGTGGCAAATAAAGAAGACTTTAGAACAAATGTGAATAAAAACATTAAATTACTTTCTTTTTTAATTTTGGTACTTTGGATTGAACCTAGAATTAGTTTACTTATGAGCTACATTCCCAGCCATTTTTACTTTTTAGTTTGAAACAGAATCTCACTAAATTTCTAAGAGTTTTACTAATTTACACAGGTTGGTCTTGAACTCGGGATCTTCCTGTATCAGCCTCCCCAGTACTGGCAATACAGATGTGTGCCACCAGGCTAAACTTCCTTTAAAAAAATAACTTGACCTTGTATTTTTCCAACATTTTTGGAAAATATAACTTATGTACACACATATACATATATGTATTCCCACATATGCATATATGTATATTTAAATAGCAAGTCAGGGGCTTACAGTGCATTTCATATACATTTTGTAGATTCTGAACAACCCTATAAGATAGAGAGAAGTAGCCTTGTGCTCATTTTATACCTATGGTAATGAAGAATCCAAAGTGTTATGAGGTGAATTCAGAGTAATGATTACCTTCTGCCTTTTTGTCTATTGCCTAACAGTATTTTCATTATAATAATCACTTTTCAAATAAAAATAAATTTATCCTAACTGTTCTTGATTATAAGATCAATTCTGGGTTCTCTGTAAACTATCTCACCATTGTACTTAAAATCTCAAATACATCTTGTTTAAAGTTTACAATAAATTCTGTCTGGTACTATAAGGTTTCCTCATACTTTTATTATTTACATTCTCATACTGGTGTAATTTATGCATTTCTTTTAGAATTTAACTATTGTTCAGGATGCATGTTTTGGAAATGTGAGTTCATTCTATCTACCTCATATGGAATTGAAGACACAAAACAAAAGCTGACCCCACTGTGAGCTAACACGTAGGTGGTTTCCTTGGTAACACATATGTGAAAGACTGCAAAATCTTCCCAATTTCCATTCCTGCTTTCACAGCGGCTGTTCAGACTGCTAATAGAAGTGTGCCAGTGTGATAGTGAACCTTTGTATGTGTGAGTAAATGCTTATAACAGACAGGGTGAGAGTAAGGTTTAGCCAGAAACAGAGTAAGATTTGGTCAGAAGCAAGTGCATAAGAGAAAATAGACTCCTAACACTGACTACAGGAGGGCATGAAGTCAAGAAATCCATTTTGAGTCCTTATAAATATGATGAAAGCAACACTTAGGTGACTATAGCAATATATAAAATGAAATCACATTGTTAAAAAATAAAAGTCACAGACCCATGTATGTGTTTGTAGTCTACTATGTGTAATATTTAAAGAATTGTGTTCTGGTGCTTACCAAGCAGACAAATTCTTCTTCAAAAGTCCACAAACTCTTCCCCCAATTATGCGTTGCAAAACCAATAGTATATTGATAAGATCTAATCTTTCTGCATTCTCACTGTACATCATATATGTTCCCAGCATTTTATGAGTATTGTTTCAGTTGCTATCTCAGTAGATGCCACAGTAATCTCAAAAAGATAGTGCTTTTCTCAAAAAGAATAACTGTATGCTGGATAGACTACTGCAAGGTCACCTTGTAGGATACAGTGAGACCAGGATTTTAGCAGTCTAACTCTACAGCCCAACTCCACAGCAAGGAATCACTTGCTGCCCCAAACTGTGTGAATGGTGAGACCAACAAAAGATGTCTGTGAGCATTTTATTCAGTTTTTTTCTGGGTGTTCTCCAAGACCTTATTAAATATCTGATTCAGAAAAACAAGATCTGTGACATTATTTCTGGGTCATTTCAACATAACTAAACATTCTCTTGGTGAAAGAAGATGGCAAATGGGATTCATTAAGTGAGAAAATATAGAAATTATTTGTGGAGTTTTTTGAAAGGACAGAAGGACATGAAAGAATACAATTCACATTTTTTAGCTGGGTGTGGTGGCGCATGCTTGTAATCCCTGTGCTTGGGAAGCTGAGACAGGAGGATCATGCAGGTTCAAAGCCAGCCTCAGGTACTTAGTGAGGCTTTCAGCAACTTAGTGAGACCCTGTTTCCAAATAAAATATAAAAATGGGTCTGGGAGTATAGCCTGGAAGTAGAAAGTCTCTGGGTTCCACCCCCAGTACTACCAAAAAAAAAAAAAAGAATTCACATTTTTTGTAACAGAAAAAAAAAATCAGAGAGTTAGACAGACTCCTACCTCAGAAACTATGTTTATTATTCTTTGAGGAGAGAAGTATAGATAGCTTTCAACATAATTAGTTGTCTTCCTTCTCCTTTTTTTGTGATTGAGCCCCAAGTGTTCTACCTCTGAGCTATACACACATCCACTTTTTTTATTTTGAAACAGAATCTTGCTAAGTTGCCAAGAGTCTCCCTAAGGTTAGAGAAGGCCTAAGTTTGAGTCTGGCCTCAAACCTATGATCTTCTTGTCTCAGCCTCCTAAATACTAGGATTATAGGTATACAACATTCTACTTAGTTATATTTTTAATTATATATATCAGAACTTTTCAAATGAATTAATGTGAGTCTTCCTGAAAAAATAAACAAACATATATTCTATAAAACTACATATTAAAAATGACAGAGTCTAAGCTTGTCTTGGTGATAGACACCTATAATCCCAGTACTTGGGAAGCTGAGACAGGAGAATTGCAGGTTCAGGGAGGTGTGGTAAGAAGAATGAATGATACATATTTTGCAATTAGAAATCTAGGGTAGAAATGTTGAGGCAAAGGAGAAATACATTCATTTAAATAAATATTAAATCAGTACACTCATGCTTGCACATATTAAAATGAATAAAATCTTGGGAAGGTTAGCTAATTTTAAGCTGCATATTTCATTTTATGAGTTCCTAAAAACACTGGGTTCCTCTTTCATAATCAATGCTTCTTCTCTGTGCAGGCAGGGACAGTGTGCTGCATGTGGAAGATAACAGTGTTAAGAGATGACAGAACAAGAAGCACCTCTCTTTTCATGTTGCTCCTGCGTTTTTTTTCTTTTCCCGGCAAAGTGATCACAATAAAACAGAAAAAAAAAATAGAGTGGAATTTAAAGAAAAGAATAAAGGCTACAAGGCAGAAATTGAAATAGAAGTTAGCTAACACATGGAGAAGAAATCTGCTTTCAATGAATTCAAATATCTGGTTCCACTAGATAATAATGTAGGATGCCTACTGAATTTGCAACACTAATTGTTCAGAGTTGCAACAAATTGAAAAATGATAAATAGAAAAAGGCACCAAAAAACTGTAAATAAAAAGGTATACTCATGGTCAAGCCAAGAAAATTTTGGCTATCATTGTAACACAACAGTTATGGGATGGATGTTAGAATGTTATTGTCTGGACTTCCTGTTTAAATACTGGCAACAAAAGTCAGCATGTTTCCTTTTCCTGGCAGTTATTCATAAGCAACAATAGTATATAAAACAAAAATATAAAATCTATTTTAAGGCAAAACTAGAAGTCAACTAATTGTACAGATTCTCAAGAGGTGGAATGATGCTCCACAAAATAGAAATAGAGCAATTTAAAACATGAAAGAAAGTAGAGAGAAAATAAAAAGAAAAACAATGCTCCACTAGGAGGGTGGCACTGATTATGGAATCTAGAGAAACCAGCAAAAATGCCTTAATTTAAATTGAGGATCATACTTTGGAGAGTAAAACCAAAATCCAAAGTATATAACATTGAGGAGAAAGATGATAGAGAGAAATCTTTACATAGTTAGAAAATAAATTTTTAAGGCACGTATCCTTCCTGGTTACAAAGAATTCTCATGTAAATCATGGTCTTAAAATGTGTCCCTTCCCTAAATGAAGCTTCTGTAAATAGCCAATCCAGAGAAAAACAAAACAAATTTCTTTAAAAGAACAATAATTTTTTAAAAAGCAGTGTGGGGTAAAGAATAGGAAAAGATGAGTATGGCCAGCTAGGTCCTATGGCACCGTGGTGATTCTAGCTACTCAGGAGGCCAAAAAAGAAGGATTATTTGAGCTCAGGGATTCTAAGACAGCCTAGATAACATAGAGAGGCAGTCTGTAAAATTAGTAGGAATAATAATCATATAGTAGTGATTTTTTTTAACCTAGAATGAATATCACCTACTTTCTTAGGGAAAGGGTCCTCATTTATAGCAGCCATATGGCTCTCTGAGAAACTGGTTTCCTATTCAGATACACCTGACTCCTAGAGTAGATTCAAGCAGAAATATGAGGAGGAAGTTTTTAAAACTTTCTTAAAGGTGAAGTGGAACCTTCATTCCCTTCATCTTCCAACTTGTATTTCTAACAAAGACAATGTGCATAGAAAGACCCCAGGCCACTGACAAATTTCTGTTCCTTTGCCAAGGTCTATTCAACCCATCAGCAGTCCTTTACAGATGTAAATAATAAATTTTATATGTGCCACCATCTTTTGATGTCCTATTATAAGCAGCTGAAAACAAGTATACAATAGAAAAATGTTCTCATAGAATTGAGAAAAATATTTCTAGGGCTTTACTTATTATTAAAATATATAAATAAAATTAATTAATCAATAATTCTATCAAACATGTATATAAATCAAGTGTGATTAATAAAAGAAGAAAGGATGTAGTAACAGCAGGAGATATAAAGGAGTTGAATAACTCAGTATAGAAGTAAAAGAAAAAAACTAAGTCATCACAAAAAGTAGGACACATTTTGAAAGTCACAACGAAAATTAGTATTTCAGAAAACAAGGGCATTGTTGAAAATATAAAGTCAAACTAATAAAAGAATAGAAAAGGATCAAAGAAAAAGGTATGGGGATCAACAAAAGACATTTAAAATACAATTGGTCCTCAAGTTAAATAAAATGGCTGAACAGAAATATTTTAAGATATAACTTCTATAATATAGGATGATATAAATTACGTATTAAAAGTACATACTGTAGACAGGCGTGGTGGTGCATACTTGTAATCCCCGCGCTTGGGAGGCGAGACAGGAGGATTGCGCATGTTCAAAGTCAGCCACGTTGGCTTAAGAGAACCTGTTTAAAAAAAAATGTATAAAAATAGGTCTGGGAGCATAGCCCAGAGGTAGAAGGGCTTCCAGGAATCCCAGTACCACACACACACACACACACACACACACACACACACACACACACACACGGGTGACATTCAAGAAAAAACAAAAAAAGTCTCTCAAGACTTCTTAACCCAAGTCATAAATGCCAGGAGGGACTGGTATAATATGTTCTAGGCCCTGAAAGATAACAACCTCCAACAAAAACTACTATATCCAGAAAATATATTATTTAAAATTGATGAAGAAATAAAACTGTTTCAAGACAAGCAGATTAAAAGAATGTATGACTACCAAGCCAGAGTTAGAAAAAAACTTGGTGAAATAAAACACAAAGAAGATAAAAGAAGCAAATTTCAGAACCAGAAAAGGGATAAACTCCACCAGATGTGCAACTAAGAAAGGGAGATACACTGCATCAAACAAACAAAAAAACCCCTCAAAATGAAAAAAAAATCACAAGTCATAACTCAATAATAACACTGAATGTCAAAGGTCTTAACTCTCCAAGTAAAAGACATAGACTGGCAAAGTATATTAAAGAACATACTTCATCTAAGTGCTTTTTGAAAGAAACTCACCTTATTGCTAAAGATATCTGTCTGCTAAAGGTGAAAGGATGAAGAAAGATGTACCATGCAAATGGAAACAAAAAACAAGCAGGGATAGCGATGCTTGTATCTGACAAAACAGACTTTAAAACATCAGAAAAGACAAAGCAGGTTAATAATATTAATTAAAGTAAAAATCCAAAAAATGAGTAAAGACTCTTCAGAACTATAGAACATTATAAACTGTTATGGTGAAAATGTTACAGGGGCCCTGGTGGGCTCCCAAAACTGTAACAGTGAGATGTTACATGGGTTCTTGTTCTGAGCTATGTGTAGAAAACAATAGGCCAAACTCTTCTGATATAAGCGATTTTATTATTACAAAGATGGAAAGATAGAACATAGCTTAGAGTAAAGCACTATGCCATCAAGGTTGACATAGTGGGGTGACTTGAAGTCACCAAAGTCTTTTGGATACAGACTCTTTTTATATCAAGTCTTCTGACCTGATTAGATCTGCCCTTTCTCAAGGCAGGTCTTTTGATGTGATGATTCCTTCCTGTAGGCCTGCCCTGTCTCTGGTACAGACTCCAAGCCTTTTATTATACCCCAAAATGTGTTAATTTATTATCAGAATCTGGTATCTCTCGAAGGCTCATGGCATTCCCCCAAATCCTTGGGAAATCTTATCTTATTTTAGAAATGTAAAAGACTCTGGGCTTTCTCTATTTTCTTGCTAACTACCCTTGGTTTCTGAAACTGTAGCCCTTTCCCAATACTAGCACATTAATATATTTTGAAGCTCTTTCCCAATACTGGCACATTAGTACATTTTGAAGCCCTTTCCTAATACTGGTACATAAACCAAATGGACCTAATACATATATACAAAATATTTCAACCAACAAAAGCTGAATACACATTTTCCTTAGCTACTCACGAAACCTTCTCCAAAAGAGACCACATTCTGGGCCACAAAGCAAGTTTCAGCAAATTAAAAAAAGTAATAGAATTTTCCACATATTCTTAGATCACAATGAAATGAAAGTAGAAATCATCAAGAAGACCAAAAGAAATTACATAAATACCTAGATACTGAATGATATACTCTTGAATGAGAACTAAATCAGAGAAGAACTGAGGGGAACAATAGAAAAAATTCTTGGAATTAAATAAAAATATAGACACAAAGAACCAAAATCTATGGGGCATTTTAAAAGCATTTTTAAGAGAAAAATTCAAAACACTTAGTGAGCCAGGAGTGGTGGCTCACGCTTGTAATCCCCTTGCTTGGGAGGCTGAGACAGGAGAATCGCACAGGTTCGAAGCCAGCCGCGCTGGCTTAAGTGACCCTGTTTCAAAATAAACAACCTAATGATACACTTTAAGGACCTAGGGAAACAGAAACAGTGTAAGTGCCAAGTGAGGCAAAGGCAGGGCAAGAGACAATATCAGGGCAGAAGTTTATGAAAAAGAACAATACAAAGGATCAATAAAACAAAAAGCTGGTTCTTTGAAAAGATTAACAGAATTGACAGACACTTAGCTAACCTGACCAAAAGAAAGAGTGAATCAACCCAAACATTAAAATCAGAAATGAAAAAGGAGACATTACCAGAGACAGTAGAGAAATCAACAGAATCATCAGAACCTATTTTAAAAATATATAACCTAATAAACTGGAAAACATGAAATAAATTGGTAGATTTCTAGACACATATAGCCTATGTAAATTGAACATAGAAGATGTAGAAAACCTAAACTGACCAATAGCAAGCAAAGAAATAGAAACAGAAACAAAAAGCCTTCTATCAAAATAAATCCCAGGTCAAGACAAATTCCCCACTGAATTCTACAAAACCTTTAACAGAACTAAACTTAATACTTCGCAAGTTATTCCATGAAATTGAAAGAAATACAATCCTTCCAAAGTCCTTCTGAGGCAAATATCAACTTAATACCAAGGCCAAGTAAGGCCAAGAAAAGAAAATTAAAGAACAATATAATTGATGAAAATAGATGCAAAAAATCCAAACAAAATACTAGCCATGTTCACTCAAAACCACATCAAAAAAATTGTACACTATGACCAAGTTGGTTTCATCTCAGGAATGCAAAGCTTGTTCAACATATGTAAACCAATACATGTTATTCACCACACACCTAGAACTAAGGACAAAAATCACATAATTATTTCAATAGACTCTAAAAAAGCATTTGGCAAAAGTCAACACCTATTTATGTAAAAAAAAACACACAGAAAATAAGAATAGAAGAAACTTATCTCAACATTACTAAGACAATATACAATAAACCTGAAGCCAATATCATATGAACAAAAACCCCGTGGAAATTATCTTTAAAATCAGAAACAAGACAAGGATGCCCACTCTCACCATTGTCTTTCAATAAAGTCTTCAAGACTCTTGCCAAAATGAAGATGTACTTAAAACCAATGTTACTGTAAAGCTGCTGCTTGTCAGGCACTCTCATGATACATGACAAAGATGAGAGAAAGCAGGTGTAGTTAGTAGTTCACTGCACTGGTTTTTGAGCATCTCAGTGTCTCTGAATTTTTCCATACTAATGTTTTGGAGAAAAGTTTATTTAATTATACATTTAAATTAAATTAATCATTAATTAAATGAAATAAGCCTATTTAATTTAAATCTTTGTTTTACAAGGCATGATGTTTGTTGAAAAAATGTGTGCATCAATAATGTATACACTAAAAGTATTCTGGAGGGTTTGGACACTGAATGTGCAGAAATTTTAGGACTATATTAGCCAATTTTATTATATCATGTATGGAAATATTACATAATTGAAAGTCTAAAAGAGTTCTTTTACAAAACACAAATAATCATTGGTGACAAGAAAGCATTGGGATAGCAGTTAACTTGTAGTGGTTGTTTCTTTTTCTTGGTGGTGCTAAAAATGAGGTGAACTATACAGCATACAATACTCTGTGATATTTCCAGTGTAATGCATTTCAAGAAATTTAGAGCCATAGTTTTGTATCTGAGTGCTAAATAAATATGATGTCTATAATTTAATTAATATCTATAATGTAATAAGAATGTTACATATATTGTTTTATTTAATCCTTAGAAGTAAAAAACTATTTCTCACATTTTATAATCAGTCAACTGAGACTTGAGAGATTGACAGCTTGTCAATTGTTCTGTAGCTAAGAACTACTAGAACCATTATTCAAACTTATGTCTATTTTGTCTGAAATACTATTTTATCTAAAGAAAAGAGACTTTCATATAGTACATGAAAAAGGAAAAATTAAAACTAAATGAGCAAAACAATTTAAATGTTTTAAAATCCCAAACAATTCAACTCATGTAACAAATAGGAGACTAAACCATACTTTTGATGTCAAACATCACTTCTAGAGCCATAAGCAGTATATAAAATTTGTTACACATTGGAATTTTCTTTTATGCACTTTAAAAATACAGATTTATTGAGCAAAGAACATAAAATTTCAGTTGGACAAGAGAAATAAGTTTGAGAGTTTTATCAAGGTGACTAGTTAATAAAAACATATTATATACTTGAAAATTGCTAATAGTGTATATGTTAAGTGTTCTCTTCACATACATAAAAGAGGTGAGGTGATGTATATGCTATTTAGATTGATTTAGACATTCTACAATGTATACACATACCAAAACAAAAGTTACAAATCTATAACATTTTTATCAATTTAAAAAGCATAAAAATGTTCAGATTCCTGTTTTTGATCCCTATAGACCTTGATTCAGAAAATTTTTAAAGGGATAACATGAAATCTATCTTAATACTTCCAAGAAGCCAGTGGTAGTGGCACACACTTGTACTCACAGTACTTGGGAGGCTGAGACAACAAGATTGTAGTTCAAAGATAGCCGCAGCTACTTAATGAGACATTGTTTCAAAATTAACAATAGGTGGGCATGGTGGTACATGCTTGTAACCCTAATACTTGTAAGGCTGAGACAGGAGGATTATAGGCTTGAAGCCAGCCTTGACAATTTAGCAAGGCTCTTCACAACTTAATGAGACCCTTTACCAAATAAGAAATATAATCTGGCTGGGGTTTTAGCTCAGAGGTAGAATGCCTTTGGATTCAATTTCAGGACACACACACACACACACACACACACACACACACACAGAGAGAGAGAAAAAAATAAAGAATAAAAAATAGGGCTGGTGTATAGCTGAGAGGTCGAATGCCCCTAGGTTCTAACACCAGTACTACAAAAATAAATAAAAAATACATACATACATACATACATGCATACATACATACACACATACATATACTTCCAAGGTAAATTTGACACATAGTCATGATTGCAAATTTCTGCCTTGGGGATGAAGTGTTCCATGAATCTTAGGAGTGGCTGCGTTCAAATTCCAGTTCTACTACTAGCTGTTGAGGCAAGTCACTTGTCATTCTGTGCTTTGGTGTACTTGTCTCTAAAATATAGTAAATGATATTACCTGTCTTATTGGACTGCTTGGAGAATTCAGTAAGTAAATAGATGTGATTCTGGTAGAATAATTCTTGACATAAAATAACAATTGAATTTTTGTTGACTACTATTAAGTGTTTGACATTGTTTTTCTTTTTTATCTACTCATGAGTACTAAAAAGATATATAGTGATTCCACCAACAACAATGTGCTGAGAGATTTTTACTTCCAGCCAAGATGATGCAATCAAGTTATTTCCACTTGAAATTATGAAAAATCAGACAAAATATACAAAAATGCCATTTTTAAAGCATAGGACAGAATATAACAAAGGACAAACATCCCTGATTAATCGTGAAAAAGTGAGACTAAAACCCCCACTTCCTGTTTGGGTAAGCGTGCAGGAGGGAGAAATCAAGAGGATCCCAGGACTCCCTAAGTTAGAGAAGCAAAGATGAGAAATTGCTGGGCATGGTGGCACATGCCTGTAATCTCAGTACTTGGAAGGTCAAGACAGGAGGATTGGAGGATGAAGGCCAGACTCAGAAACTTAATGAGACCCTCCTTTAAAATAAATATTTTTTTTTCAAAATGGCGACTGAGGGACACAGCACTTCTCAGTAGCTGAAGCAAATAAAGTTCAAATACTTAGAAAGCAGTGTCTTAATCAACAAAATAAATACATACCAGGAACCAAAACAGATCCAGGTACCTCAGCAGAACCCTGAACTTGAAGAAGAAGAAGAACAAATATCGGACACCGGACCTGCTGCAGATACTATCGGAATGCCCGGCGGCGGGCTGCTTGCGAGCGGCGGCGGGCTGCTCGCACGACTGCTTGCACGGCTGCCTGCCTGAAATTACCGTGGCAAGATAATTTGGGACTGAAAACGCACCTAGGAACTCATCTTAAGCAGCGAGCAGCATACCCATCAGAATTCTGTGTGCTCACTAGCGACTGGATCACAACACAAAGTCTCCAACAGAAGCCTGAACCAAGGAAGTCAGGTACCTGAGCGCGCCCAGGGAAAGTGCGGGTCCTAGTGTGCGCTGCAGTTCCAAACCCCAGCACTGGCCCAAGCCTCAGAACACAGCACTCTCCTCGTGCACCTTGTCTGCACGCCGGTCCCCTGCTAGCAGTCAGTGCCTGCGCCACTGCCACCCCTAAATCGGAGCCTGCCTGTGTGTCTAGCCCCCACCACCTTGCCAGAGCCTGCCTTCCAGGCTGCGAAAGCCCTGTGTGCCCTGGAAATCCCCTTGGGGCACCCCCAGCTTCTACGTCCCGCGGGAGGCAGAGACCATTGCTGGCCACCGCGCACTGCCTGTGCATCTGGACCCGTGAGCACCTATCCTGCACCCCTGGCCCACCTCTGGGTGTTCCCACCCACCCAGTAGCCAGATGCTTAGTTCTAAGCGAGAACACAGCTCAATACACCTTGGAAGAGCATACCAGCAGCAATAGGCAGCTGCATCCACTCACACCTGGGTCCAGTAGTAGCAGCGCACCCAGCCTGCACTCTCGGAATAGGCGGAGCTCTGGCAGTAAGTGTGGGCATCCAGGAACTGGCATCCCTTTGCCCAGGGTACACCTTGGGACCACACCGGCTAGCCCAGCTGGAATTTCCAGAGACACAGGAAAATCCATCAGGCCACAATATCTGCACAGGACCTCAGGGGGAGGTTCCAATTATACTTTGGTCATCCTCCACCCCTGCTGTAGGGAAGCACAGGCAGGAGTCTAGGGTGGTGAGTGCAGAGGGGCTGACTACAGGTTGGAATTTCGTAGAACCTGTGAATTGTACAGAATCAAATAACATTGAACCCAGACATCTGGACACATAAACCTAAAGCAGTTAAAGGAGAGAAAGATATCCAAACACCCAGAGTGACCTGAGAAGATAAAAATAGAGTACAAAGAAAACTAAGAGACATTGGATTATATTCTGAAAGCTACCAAAGCAATCGGATACGCACATAATATATGGACCTGACCCTATATGCGTAAATAAGTAGGACTGTTTGTTTTACTTTTAATGTGGATGTTCTGTTTTATTTTGCTTATACAGTGCTTTTGTTTTGGTATGGATATTGCTGTTTTATATTTTTTTCTTAACCCACACTTCTTTTACTTTAACTTGTTTTATATATATATATTGGATAGTTTACCTTATTTTCTGATATCACACAGCGGACAGTTCCTTTTATTTTACTCTTGTTCTTTTTTCCTCTTTCTTCATCTTTCCCTCCTTTTTTTCATTCGCCTCCTTTGATTGGGTTTTCCTTTCTTTTTCTTGAATTACACAATAGTCTTGGTATCTTGTGTGGATTTTTTTTTTGTTTTTGTTTTTCTGCTCCTTCCATCACCCCTATTTACAAACCTTCCCACACTAACCTACATATGTTTTTCCCCAAAAACTTTTCCCCATAATATACCTCCTGGTTTAATACTCAAAGTATTTCTTATATCCATAATTACTCTACTAACAACAAGAGTCCTACTAGTTAACTCTCTCTCATTCCTAGCAAGATATTACCTTATCATACTTAAAGACTTTCTCAACCTAAACATATCCTCTACCTAATCCAACTCCTTAACCAATCACCCCAGCTCCTCCCACATCACCCACCCTCAACACTGGAAAGGCTCTGCTGACTTGCCAATACCCCCAAACTCCTAATATTAAGATTAGACTAAGCATAATACTCACGAACGATGGGTAGAAATCAGAAAACCAGGACAGAGAACGCTATAAATATGAGAACCAGGAATTATGAAGAGACAGCAGAAATCACGAATACTGACCTACTAGAAATGCAAGAAGGGGAGTTCAGAATCTTGATGTTCAATATGATGAAAGGATTTAAAACAAGTATAGAGGAGGTTAAAGGTGAATTAGAAACACTAAAAAAGAATCAGAAGAGGTCTGGAATGAAATGAAAGAGGCAATAAGTGAAATGAAGGCAGCAATAGAAAGACATTCTGGAAGATTAGATGAAATGGAAAACAGAATATCAATATTAGAAGACAGTACATCTCAAACCGAAAACACAGTCAACAATATACAGAAATCTTTACAGCAACAAAACCTAAACATCCAGCAATTATGGGATAATATGAAGCGTCCTAATTTACGGATAATAGGCATTGAGGAAGGGATAGAGGTACAGACCAAGGGCATCTGTAATATCTTCAAGGAAATAATCTCAGAGAATTTTCCAGATATGGAAAGAGACTTGGACCTTCAAGTCCAGGAGGCATACAGAACTCCACTGAGACAGGACCAAAGAAAAACCACTCCATGCCACATAATAACCAAAATGACCAATATAGACGCTAAGGAAGGAATCTTAAAAGCAGTGAGAACAAAAGGACAGGTAACATATAGAGGCAAAACAATAAGAATTACCCCAGACTATACAACCCAGGTCAGGAATGCTAGGAGAGACTGGTACGACGTGATTCAGACCCTGGAAGAAAATAACTTCCAACCCAAACTAATCTATCCAGCAAAACTACTATTCAAGATCAATGGTGAAACCAAAGTCTTTCAAGATAAACAGAATCTCAAAAAATTCATGAATTCAAAGCCAACACTAGAGAAAATTCTTAAAGAAATAAACCATAAGGAAGAAAAAAGAAGCAGACTTCAGAATCAGAGAAGAGAGGAAGTTAGTAAGTGGGCCATTTAAGTAAAGAAGAAAGATCACACCACCCAAGAGTAGACAGAACACAAAATGGCAGAAAAAAAATCATATTTCAATAATATCTCTTAATGTCAAAGGACTTAACTAACCAATCAAAAGACACAGACTGGCAATGTGGATTAGGAAACATAATCAAAATATATGCTGTCTGCAAGAAACTCACCTCACAGCCAAAGACATTCACAGGCTGAACGTGAAAGGATGGAAAAAGATATACCATGCCACCAGTGACCAAAAAAGAGCAGGGGTAGCAACCCTGATACCCAACAAAACAGACTTTAAACTAAAACACATCAAAAGAGACAAATCAGGGCACTTCCTTTTATTAAAAGGAACAATACACCAAGAAGATATAATGATAGTAAATATTTATGCCCCAAATATGGGTGCAACCACATTTGTAAAACAAACCCTTCTGGACATAAGGTCCCAAGTAGACCCAAATACAATAATTCTGGGAGACTTTAATACGCCTCTCACACCACTGGATCGATCTTCAAGGCAAAAGATGAGTAAACACGCTTTAGAACTAAAGGAAACCATAAATCAAATGGACCTAATAGATGTTTTCAGAGTATTTCAACCAGGAACTACAGAATACACTTTCTTCTCAGCAGCCCATGGAACCTTCTCCAAAATAGATCACATCCTGGGACACAAAGAAAATACCAGCAAATTCAAAAAATGTAATATAATTCCATGCATCTTTTCAGACCACAATGAAATAAAAGTAGAAATCAACAACAGGAAACTCGAAAGAAAGTATTCAAATTCATGGAGAATGAATGATACACTATTGAATGACGAATGGGTAAGAGCAGAAATTAGGGAAGAAAAAAAGAAATTTATGGAAACAAATGAAAACAGAGACACAACCTACCAAAATCTATGGGACACCATGAAGGCAGTACTAAGAGGAAAGTTTATTGCATTGAGTGCCCACATAAAAAGGATGGAGAACCACCAAGTAAAGAACCTAGTGACACAACTCAAGGATCTAGAAATTCTGCAACAGTCTATTCCCAAAGCCAGCAGAAGACAAGAAATCATCAAAATTAGAGCAGAAATAAATGAATTAGAGAACAAAAAAACAATTCAAAGAATCAATAAAACAAAATGTTGGTTCTTTGAAAAGATTAATAGAATTGATAAACCCCTGGCCAACCTAACCAAAAGAAAAAGAGAATCAACTCAAATTATGAAAATTTGAAATGAAAAAGGAGATATCACCACAGATAGTGAAGAAATTCAAAAGATTATCAGAAACTACTTTAAAAATTTATACTCCAATAGACTTGAAAACCTGGAAGAAATTGATAGATTTCTAAGCACAGTTAACCTTCCTACACTCAGCCAAGAGGACATAGCAAGCCTAAACCAACCAATAAGAACCAAAGAAATAGAAATGGCAATAAAAATTCTTCCACCAAAGAAAAGCCCAGGCCCAGATGGGTTCCCAGCTGAATTCTACAAAACCTTCAGTGAACAACTAATACCAATACTTCATAACATGTTCCGGGAAATTGAAAGAGATGGAACTCTTCCAAATTCCTTCTATGAGGCCAGTATCACATTAATCCCCAAACCAAATAAAGATACCTCAAGAAAGGAAAACTACAGACCAATATCCTTAATGAACATAGATGCAAAAATTCTAAACAAAATACTAGCTATATGCATTCAAAACTATATCAAGAGAATAATACACCATGACCAAGTCGGTTTCATCCCAGAAAAACAAGGCTGGTTCAACATACGCAAATCAATACATGTTATTCACCACATAAATAGAACCAAGAACAAAAACCACATCATCATAGCAATAGATGCTGAAAAAGCATTCGACAAAATCCAACACCCATTTATGTTAAAAACACTGCAAAAAATTGGGATAGAAAGAAAGTACTTCAACATCATTAAGGCAATATACTGCAAACCCAAAGCCAACATTATCTTGAATGGGGAAAAACTGCAAGAATTTCCGCTACAGTCAGGAACAAGACAAGGATGCCCACTATCACCACTCCTTTTCAATATAGTCCTTGAGACTCTTGCTGCAGCAATCAGACAAGAGAAGGAAATCAAAGGAATTCACATAGGAAGAGAGGAATTAAAATTATCCGTATTTGCAGATGACATGATCCTTTATCTGGAAGACCCAAAGAACTCAACCAAAAGACTTCTGGAGCTGATTGACAAATTCAGCAAAGTCGCAGGCTACAAAATCAACCTAAAGAAATCTGTGGCTTTTCTTTATGCCAACAACGAATCCACAATGAAAGAAACAAAGAAAACAATTCCATTCACTATAACCTCAAAATCAATAAAATACCTAGGAATAAACCTAACCCAATATGTAAAAGATCTCTACAACAAAAACTATAAAACATTAAAGAAAGAAATTGAAGAAGACCTTGGAAGATGGAAAGATCTCCCGTGCGCAGAATAAATATCATCAAAATGGCCATTCTGCCAAAACTGATCTATAGGTTTAATGCAATTCCCATTAAAATACCAGTGACATTCTTCAGAGACCTAGAAAAATCAATCATGAACTTCATATGGAGAAAGAAAAGACCTAGAATAGCCAAAGCAATCCTCAATAATAAGAAACATGCAGGAGGCATTACAATCCCAGACTTCAAACTATACTATAGTGCAATAGTAGTAAAAACAGCATGGTACTGGCACAAAAACAGATATACTGACCAATGGATTAGAATAGAAGATACAGAATCAAATCCACACACCTTTAGTCAATTAATCTTTGACAAAGGGGCAAAACACCTATGCTGGAGAAAAGACAGCCTTTTCAACAAGTGGTGCTGGGAGAACTGGCTATCCATTTGTAAAAAGATGAATCTAAACCCCTATATCTCACCAAACACAGGAATCAACTCAAGATGGATCAAAGACTTAGAAATTAGACCTGAGACTGTGAAGTTAGTAGAGGAGAGCATAGGTTCAACACTACAACATATTGGCACAGGCAGTAACTTTCTCAACAAAACCTCCAAAGCTCAGGAAATTAAAGCAAGAATAAACAAGTGGGATAGCATCAAACTAAAAAGTTTCTTCTCATCAAAGGAAACTATCAATAACCTAAAGAGGAAGCCTACAGAATGGGAAAGAATCTTTACCATCCGCCATTCTGATAGGGGGCTAATATCCAGAATATACAAAGAGCTCAAAAGACTCTACACTAGCAAAACAAACAACCCAATCAAGAAATGGGCTAATGAACTAAATAGACACTTCACAAAAGAAGAGATACAAAGGGCCAATGGATACATGAAAAGATGTTCTTCATCACTGGCCATCAGGGAGATGAAAATCAAAACTACACTGAGATTCCATCTAACCCCAGTCAGAGTGGCAAGCATAAAGAAATCAAACAACAACAAATGCTGGCGAGGATGTGGGGAAAGAGGAACTCTTTTACACTGTTGGTGGGAATGCAAACTAGTTCAACCACTATGGAGATCTGTGTGGAGATTCCTAAGAAAGGTGGGAATAGATCCACCATATGATCCAGTTATACCACTCCTAGGTATCTTTCCAAAGGGGTTGAATTCAGAGAAATACAGCAACATATGCATACCTATGTTCATAGCAGCACAATTTGTAATAGCAAAAATATGGAACCCGCCCAGATCACCATCAACAGATGAATGGATAGCAAAACTGTGGGAAATACACACAATGAAATTCTATTCAGCCATAAAGAAGAACAAAATTATATCATTTGCAAGAAGATGGAAAGCCCTGGAAAGCATCATGTTAAGTGAGATTAGCCAAGCACAGAAGGAGAAGATACACATGTTTCCTCTAATATGCCCAAACTAGAAAACACAAAGGATACCAGTGGGACTCCAGATATTAGAGGGGAAATACTAGCTAAGTTTGAATGGAAAGATAGGAGAGGAGGAAGGCCGATCTTGATTAATGAGTGTCTACATCTGAACATGTGTAAAATTATGAATAAGACATGGTTAACCTGGACAACCATTGGTGGGAGGGGGGAAGGGAAAACGGGGACGGGGGGGGAGAGGGCACCAAATATAGTTTAAATGTATACTATTTATGTTCAATGAAAAAAATTGTTAAAATAAAATAAATAAATTTAAAAAGAACTGGGGGTGTAGCTTTGGGGTAGAGCGCACCTGGGTTCAATCCTAGAACTCAAAGAGAGAGAAAAGAGAGAGAGGGGAGAGAGGAGAGAGGAGAGAGGAGAGAGAGAGAGAGAGAGAGAGAGAGAGAGAGAGAGAGAGAGAGAGAGAGAGAGAGAGAGAGAGAGAGAGGAAGAAGAAGAAGAAGAAGAAGAAGAAGAAGAAGAAGAAGAAGAAGAAGAAGAGAGAAGAGGAGAGAAAAGGAGAGAGAGGAAGAGAGAGAGAATGAGAGAGGAGGGGAGAAGAGGAGAGGAGAGGAGAGGAGAAGAGAGGAGAGGAGAGGAGAGGGGAGGGGAGGGGAGGGGAGGAGAGGAGAGGAGAGGAGAGAAACAAAGAAGGGGGGAGAGAGCTGTGTCTAGCATAGAGATAGAACTCCAGAGATCAGCAGATGATTTCTTTTGAATCTTCAGTTAAATATTAATCTATACACATTCTGGGATATTGACTACAGAGAAAGATCTACCCAAAAGAACTACAGATACTAATGCTTAGTGTTCAAACCAAGTTAAAAATAGTATGTGTGTCCATTAGGCAGCATATTTCATAGTGTATTGTTTGTGAACTTAGAATTCTGAGACTTGCCTGCATGGCATGGAATAATTAAACCTAGACTGAACCTCCATTCATGCCAAACAAATTTTAAAACAACACCCAACAGATAAACTTTTCCAAGTAACTAATTTATATCACTAAACTAAACAATAAATACTTACAGTAATTCAAATATATATTGTATTCAAGAACACCAGACTGTCTCACATACAGTGAAAATTTATCAAGTATGATGGTTAATTTTCTGTGGCAACTGTAGTAGGACACAGTGTGCCCCAATTTTTTTTAAGTATTGTTTTCAGTTTGTCAGTGAGGATACTTGGAATATGCTTAACATTTAAATTGACAGGGTGAATAAAACCAGCTGCTCTCCCTAATGTGAGTGGGCATCACCTACTCAGTTAAAGGCCTAAATGGAAAAACAAAAAAATAACCTATCTCTAGATAAGAGGGAACTCCTCCTGGCTGAATGGAACCCAGAACCCAGGGGACTTCTACCTCTGGGCTACACTCTCAGACATATTTTATATTTTTATTTGGAAACAGGGTCTCTTAAGCCAGCTGAGGCTGGCTTCAAACCTGTGCGATCTTCCTGTCTCAGTCTCCCAAGCATGGGGATTACAAGCGTGCACTGATACTCCTGGCTACCTTTAAGTTGGGATGTCAGTTGGTTTACTTTTTTCTGCCTTCAGACTCTAATTGAAACATTGGTTCTTCATTGGTGGCTTCAGGCTAGAATGCATATCTGTGGCTCTCTTGTTTTTCAAGCCTCTGGTCTTGGGCTGTTTTTATACCAAAGTATCTCTGAGGCATCCAGGTTGCTGATTTCAGAATCCTGGTCCTCAGCTTCCATAATTACATGAGTTGATTCCTTGTAATGATTCTTTCTTTTTGTCTCTAAATTCTATTGATCATCTGGAGAACCCTTATTAATACACCAGGAATTTAAAGAATGAAAATATGACTAACAATTAGGAGAACAATTTAAGAAATTAAAACTGGCCTAAACATGACACAAATATTAGAATTACAGAAAAGGACATTGAAACCCTGATTATCATTAAATTCCATATGTTCAAATATTAAGTGTGGATGTGGAAAGCATGAAAAATGTTTCAGTTGGATTTCTAAGTTGCAATGTGGCAAATGTATTGGGTGGAAATAATGACAGATTAGATAATGTACAAAGAGTTTAATGACACTGAGTGAGTAGCAGTAGAAAGTTCTCAAAATGAAACATATAAAGGAGAAATATTATTTATTTATTTATTTTTATATTTTTATATTTTTATTGGTGCATTGTAATCATACATCACATTGGAATACAAGACTTGAGAGAATATACAACCACACATCATCCAATTAGCCCTCATCCAATCCCCATCCCACTCCCTCCCCCTCTCTCGATCCAATGCTTGATTGGTGATTATCTTTGATACATTTGTTTATGTACCTCCTGAGTTTTAAAGAGGTTCCATCCTCCCCCACCCCATCCCCTCTGATTAGTCACTAAAGGAAGAATATTTTTAAAAATGAACAAAACATTCATAAACTAGAAGACACCTTTAAATCATTATTTACATATATTATATACAATAATATTATATGATGACATTAAAAGTAAAATTATTTAGATATTTATTTATATAACAATTTTCTAAAGTAAAGAGAGGTAGTGGGGACAAAAATATATTCAAATTAATAATGGGTGTTCTTTTTCTAAGAGTGAGGAATAGCAGAAAGTTTGTAAATTCAAGGAGCACAATAAAAAGCAAGAGTAGAAAGCCTAATATTAAAACTTGAGACACATTATGATCAAATTGTCTCAAAACAATGATAGGAGATATAAAAGCAGCTGCCAGGGGGAGTGAGGTGTACATACAAAGGAAGAGAGAATAACAACAGGCAGATCCTTTACAGCAACATGGATGAACCAAGAAGACATCATGACAACTGAAATGAGTAAACACACACACACATACACACACACACACCTCATAAAATTCCACTTAAATATAGAATGTTAGTAGAGTTGTGGTGGCCAACAACAAGAAGCAGGGTAAATGGGTTGCCTAGAAAATATATAGTTTTGGTTATAAGATTGATAAATTTTGCAAACCTAACATAACATAGTGACTGTAGTTAATACTATACTGTTTACTGAAAGTTAGAAAAGATAGCAAATTTTCAGTGCCTTCACTACACACACACACACACACACACACACACACACACGTAACTATGGGTAACAATGGAAATGCAAATTAATTTTACTGTGGTAATCAGCACAAAATATATTTATGCATCAAATTTTCACATTGCAGACCTTGAATCTATGCAATTTTTTGTCACTTAAATGTTTTTAAGATACATGAGGAGAAAAATAGAGAAGAAAATTCTATATGCAAGAAGAAAGGGAGCAACACATTTACAATCATTTAAAGTAACTTGCAACTCAGAGTTCTGTATTCTGTAAAAATTCTTACCAAAATCAGAATAGAAGGGCAATTCTTTAACCTGATGAAGGGCATCCAAGAGGAGCTGCAAGTGCACACTCTACCTAATGGCCAAAGACTGAGTGTTTTCTTTCCAGGATCCATGCCTTTGTAATGTCTATTCTACATTCTACTGAGGGTTTCTAATGAATGTAGCAAGGGAAGACAGAGTAAAAGGCATCCAGATGAGAACTGGTGACTCTGAGCACAACTGGAATCTTGTTTTGTGTACTATAAACAGGAGTGTTAGAAGACTTAGGATACTGAGACCTACAGAATTTTTCAGCTCCTCTGCCAGAATGATGGTAGCCATAGTTCTGCTTGCCAAGAAGAAACTTGGAAGGTCTTTTTTAGGTAAGATGATCACTAGATGGAAAATGCTTGAAGATGCTGGCATCAAGATTTGTTTCATAAATAAACAAGACAGTCTAATCTTTCTGCACCTAAGCACATAATTGAAAAGCCTCAACCATGTATTACTGAGAGCCTTTCAAGCAACACTTTTAATACCACATTCTGAAAATGTGAATGCAATCCAGAGGTTGCCAGACATTCAAAACATCCACTAATATGAAAGATCTGGATGAAAACAACCGGAGACATGCAATGCAAAACTGTTGGGACTGCTCTAAGAGGACAAACTTGGGAGAGGTGAGAAAAGTTATACTTTGAAAAAGAGGCTAAAATTGAAAACAACAGAATTATTTTGGGGACCCTCCTGTAGTTTCAGTACTTGGGAGACTGAGACAAGAGGACTGAAGGTTGGAAAAAGGCTCGAAAACATAGTGAGACTTTTAGCAACTTAAGAGACCCTGTTTCTAAATAAAAAGTGAAGAGTGGGTGGGGGTATATCTCAGAGATAGAATGACCCTTGGTTCAATCCCAGCAACACACACACACACTGCTTGGGAAGAAAGGATCTGGTAATTAACAGAAAGAATTTTTGATCAGAATGATATTGGACTTTTTTTTTGGTACTGGATAGGGAACCCAGGAGAAGTCTCCCTTCAAAATACACCCTCAGCCCCATTCTTTATTCTTTATTTTGAAACAGGGACACACTGAGTTGCAAAGGTCTTCACTAAATAGTAGCTGAGGCTTTCCTCAAACCACAATACTCTTATCTCACTCCCAAATGTTGGAATTATATGCATGAGCCACCAAGCCTGGCTGGAGTTCCTTTTTAATATACTTTTATTTATGCATTATAATAACATATCATACTAATGTTCTGAATTCTAGGGATATATGTACACACAGTGCTAAAGCATCTCATGCAGATCTTGAGAAAGCTCGATCAGGGGACCCACAAAGGTGTAGATCCCCCATGATGTATGTTTAACATTTCCTTCTTCAAAAATTATTTTAGGATTATTTGGATCAATATGTATAATTGGTATTTTATGTATAAGCATTAGAATTAAAACTGATGGGCAGCAGCTTGTGAGAGACTCAGGCAGCAAAGATTTTTTTCCCAAGGATAAAGTTTGGGCCAAAGATTAAGCTCAAACTGACCTTAGTTTGGGCCAATGTATAAGATTAAGTTCAAGTTAGCCTTGCAAAGTGAGACAAAGCATAGTTTCTATGATTATTTAAATGTCTGTCACCCTACTCTGAACTCTGTAAAAATAAAACTTTTCCTGTTCTTGGAGTTCCTGCTTGCATGGCTTTGCCCTTGCTTTTCTGCCAAAAAAGAAAATATAAAAATTTTAACAAATCCTGAATAAATGGAGAAGTTTGAACCTTGTCTCATGTGACAGATCTTCTCTCATTCGGCCTTGGCTCTCCTCTCACCAACACACAAACCTCAACTCATGCTAGGGCTGGACCCTGGCAACACAGCACTTGGTTGAAGCTAATAAAAATGCATCATTGATTTTAGAATCTCAGAAAATACATGGGTTAGAATTTAAAACTTTGGATCCAGTAAGACCATTCAGCAAGTGTGAATATAAAATTAAATATATTCCTAAGTGCAATATAATAAAAAATACTACCTCTCAGCAGGGGATGCTGGCACATGCCTTTAATCCCAGTACTTCAGAGGCTGAGACAAGAAGATTGCAGGTTCAAGACCAGTCTCAGCAAGATAGTGAAACTACCAAAACCTAGTAAGTCTCTTTTTAAAAACAAAGAATAAAAAGGGTTGCAGATGTAGATAAGAGATAAATTGCCCCTGAGTTAAATCCCCAGTACCAAAACAGGAAAAAATACTTTTCATAAACATTTGTGGAAAACACTGCTAATATGTACCTGCAAAATAATAGAGTAAACCAAAAAATGAAAAACATGGCACATAGATCAATCACCAGAAGTCTTGGGATGGCAGCTATGCATTAAACTCAAAGAACAATCAGTCAAGATGACAGCTTAGCTATGGTGCTATTCAAATTATTTTTAAAATGTAATTGGTAACATTAATTTATATTTTTTACATTGTTAAAAGTATGGATAGACAGACATGGATTCTCAGATATTTAAATCATCCAGAAATAACAGACATCAAAATCAACAACTAAGAATATCTCAGAAAGTGAATCCATTTCTACTGAGTATTTATATATTTGTAGGGTTTTATTATTTTGTTGTTGTTTGTTTTGTTTGTTTTTGTTTTTCTCTCTGTGTGTATGCTTGCTTTTATTGCTCTCTTCCTCACCCCTTTCACAGACCTATTCCCTTGTACTTATCTACTCTCTTCTCTCCATCCCTTTTCTTTTTTCTTTTCTCTTCTTTGTCTTGTATTAAATTCACTTCATATCACTATACTAAATACTAAATATTAGTTACAAGACCCTACTACATATTCACTACTTTTACTACCTTACCAAACTCATACTCTCACTCTATTCTACCCTATTCTTGGCTTTATCCTTTCCTAGGGTTTCCAAATTTACTTCCCTCCTCCTGTTGAATACACCACAACTTGCCCTTGGATATACCAGTTGACACCTAAAGACTGAGAAAAATCTATCAAAATAAACAGATAAAAACTTATAAAATCTGAGAAGAAATAACAATAAAGCAATTAACTCCCACAATGCCACAATAATAGAACTTGGCAACACAGAATTGCAGAGATCAACAGAAGGATAAATCAGAAATTTTACAGTAGAAATAATATAGGATTTAAAATAAAATTAGAGAGAGCCTTAAAGAAATAAAGAATAAAATCAATAAAGTGAAGACATGTATCCAAACTACAAATAATAGATTAGACCACATAAAGAATAGAATCTCACTTTTAGAAGATGATCAGTCCAAAAGTAAACACATGATATATAACTTAGAAAAAAAACAATTCAATAGCATTAATTGGACATTAAAATGATTGTATTAATTTTTTTGTGGGGGGGGGTCTGGGGATAGAACCCAGGGGCATTTGACCTCTGAGCTACACCTCCTGCCCTATTTTTTATTCTTTATTTTGAAACTAGGTCTCACTGAGTTGCAGAGGGTCTCACTAAGCAGCTGAGGCTGTCCACAAACTGCAATCCTCCATGTCTCAGCCTCCCAAATGCTGGGATTACAAGCGTGTGCCACCATGCCCAGCTATGGGCCAATCTTAATAGAGCTAACCTAAGAGCAATAAAAATATAATAGGGAGTAGAAGGTGAAACCCAAGGTATAAACAATCTTTTTTTTAAAAAAAATATAATAAAACCTTTTCCAAACATAGTAAAATAGGTCAATACACATATATAGAAAACTTATAGAACCCCTTTTAGAGAAGAGCAGATAAACTGTTCATAAGGCCACATAATAGTAGAACTGACTCAGATAGAAGCCAAATTGAGAACCTTAACAGGAACAAAAATAAAAGACCAAGTGACATTCAAAGCACAAACCAATTAGAATCACTCCAGACTTCCAATAGTAAGTCATCAATGTAAGGATGGCCTCGAGTAACATATTTCAAACCCTGGAAAAAAAAATAACCTGCAGGTTCAAATTTTCTACCCAGCAAAACTATCACTCAAATTTGACAGGAAAATAAAAATCTTCCATGACAAACAGAAGCTGAAAGAGTTTTTGTCTTTCAAACCAGCACTAGAGAGACCCCTGGAGAAGCCGGGCACAGTAAGATGCTGGGTCCTGAGCGGGGGTCTGGCGGGGCACGCAAGCTGGCGCCCGGGTCACACGGGACTATGGGCCCTGGGCCAAAATGCGCGTAGCACGCCAGACCCCTGGAGAAGCTGGGCCCAGTACCGTGGGTCCCAGGCAGGGGTCCCAGTAAGACGCTGGGTCCTGAGCGGGGAGGGGTGGGGGGTGGGGGGGTGGTCGCGCAAGGCACGCCAGCCGGGGCCTGGGTCGCGAGACTCTGGGCCATTGGCCGGAACACGCGTAGCACGCCAGATCCCTGGAGAAACCGAGCCCAGTACCCTGGGTCCCGGGCGGGGGTCACGCGGGACACACCAGCCGGCGCCCGGGTCACACGGGACTATGGGCCCTGGGCCAAAATGCGCGTAGCACGCCAGACCCCTGGAGAAACTGGGCCCAGTACCCTGGGCCCCCGGCAGGGGTCAAGCGGAGCACGCCAGCCAGAGCCCGGGTCGTGGAATCCCGGGCCCCAGGCAGAGTAGTGTGGAGCACTCTGGACCCATGGGGAAACCGACCGGGTCACAGTGCTACTGAGTGCCTGATCCCACTACCTCCTCAAACCACATATACTGTCTTCTCTTATAAAAAAAAAAAAAAAGTAAAAGAAAATGAAAATGAAAAAGAAAAATATCAGAGAGGAGTTAGAGAGGAGTTAAGGAAGCTGTTGCGGATGCCAGGACACTGGAGATGCAGACAAAACTTATCTAAATGCACTGGAACTTATGGAAAAATTCCCCGAGAAGGAGGACTGCTGTTTCTCTATATTGTTAGGAATTTTGGACATCACCTGTAAGGAGAGAATTTAGCAGAGACCAAGGAGAAAGGCGGTGTTGAAAGCGGTCTCTGCGATAGCGGTGGAGACTTGTATTCAGGAGAAGCAGAAATAGGATCCTACCAACCTTATTTTTTTTGGAGAAATTACACCAAATGTCGAATGCTACCGTCACACATGCTTAGGAACACTGGACAACATTCAGAGTGGAAAAAGAGCCTGGGAAGGATTTAAAATGGTGGAGGTTGTGGCAATGGCAGTGGCCAGTATTCAGGGGAGGCAGAGATCTGATGCATTACACCTGGAACCTTTGAAATAATAACCCCAGAGGCAGAATGTTACCACCACGCACCCTCGAGAATGTGGGACAATTGGTTGGGCAAAGAGGGTGCTCAGATTGGAGCCTGCCGAGGGGTGAAGCCGGTGACAGACACAGCAAAGCTGGGATTGGAACCTGCCATGAGGCAAGGCCAGTACTGGAGCCTCCAAGGCCGAGATAGGAGCCTGCCGAGGGGGTTAGGCTGGTGCTGGGGTCAGTGAGGCCAGGATCGAAGCCTGCCATGAGGCAAGGCCAGTGCTCTGGCCTTCAAGGCCAGAATCGGAGCCTGCCGAGGGGTTAGGCCAGTGCCGGGGCCAGCAAGGCTGGGATCGGAGCCTGCCATGAGGCAAGGCCGGTGCTGGAGCTTCAAGACAGTGATTGGAGCCTGCTGAGGGGTTAGGCTGGTGCCGGGGCAAATGGCTGGCATTGGAGCCTGCTGTGAGGCAAGGCTGGTGCTGGGACCTCCGTGGTTGAGATCGGAGCCTGTCGAGGGGTTAGGCTGATGCTGGGGCCAGTGAGGCCAGGATCAGAGCCTGCCGTGAGGCAAGGCCGGTGCTTGGGCCTTCAAGGCCAGGATTGGAGCCTGCCAAGGGGTTTGGCCAGTGCCAGGGCCAGCAAGGCCAGGATCGGAGCTCACCATGAGGAAAGGCTAGTGATGGGACCTCTGAGGCCTGGATTGGAGCCTGCTGAGGGGTTAGGCCAGTACTGGGGCCAGTGGCCGTCATCGGAGCCTTCCATGAGGCCAGGCCGCTACTGAGGCCTCCGAGGCCAGGATAAGAGCCTGCCGAGGGGTTAGGCAGGTGCCGGGGCCAATTGGCTGACATTGGAGCCTGCCGTGAGGCAAGGCCAGAACTGGGGCCTCCGAGGCCAGGATAAAAGCCTGCCAAGGGGTTAGACTGGTGCTGGGGCCAGCGAGGCTGGCATCGGAGCCTGCTTTGAGGCAAGGCCGGTGCTGGGGCCTCCGAGGCCGGGATCGGAGCCTGCCAAGGGGTTAGGCTGGTGCTGGGGCCAATGAGGCCGGCACCAGAGCCTGCCATGAGGCAAGGCCGGTACTGTGGCCTCCGAGGCTGGGATTGGAGCCTGCCCATTGGTTAGGCCGGTGCTGGGGCCAGCGAGGCCGGCATCAGAGCCTGCCAACGGGTTAGGCTGGTGCTGGAACCAGCGAGGCTGGCATCAGAGCCTGCTGTGAGGCAAGGCTGGTACTGGGGCCTCTGAAGCCAGGATAAGAGCCTGCCAAGGAGTAAGGCTGGTGCCAGGGCCAGCGGACGGCATTAGAGCCTTCTGTGAGGCAAGGCCAGTGCCAGGGCCTCCGAGGCCAGGATAAGAGCCCGCCGGGTGTTAGGCCTGTGCCTGGGCCAGCGGCGGGCATCAGAGCCTTCCGTGAGGCAAGGCCGCTACGGAGGCCTCCAAGGCCAGGATTGGAGCCTGCCGAGGGGTTAGGCTGGTGCTGGGGCCAGCGAGGCCGGCATCGGAGCCTTCCATGAGGCAAGGCCGGTGCTGGAGTCTCCGAGGCCAGGATAAGAGCCAGCTGAGGGGTTAGGCTGGTGCGGGGGCCAATGGTCGGCATCTGAGCCTGCCATTAGGCAAGGCCCCAACTGGGGCCTCCGAGGCTGGAATCGGAACCTGCCAAGGGGTTAGGCCACTGCTGGAGCCAGCGGTCAGCATCGGAGCCTGCCATGAGGCAAGGCTGGTGCTGGGGCCTCCGAGGCCAGGATCGGAGCCTGCCAAGGGGTTAGGCCAGTGCCGGGACCAGAAGCCGGCATCGGAGCCTGACAGGAGGCAAGGCCGGTGCTGGGGCCCCCGAGGCTGTGATTGGAGCCTGCTGAGGGGTTAGGCCGGTGCCAGGACCAATGGCCAGCATCGGAGCCTGCCGTGAGGCAAAGCCACTACTACGGCCTCTGAGGCCGTGATTGAAGCCAGCTGAGGGGTTAGTCTGGTGTGAGGGCCAGTGCGACCAGAATTGGGGCCTCCCATGAGGCAAGGCCGCTGCTTAAGCCAGCAAGGTCTGGATCAGTCCACTGGGTAGCCAGGCCACTACTGGGGCCGTCAAGAGTGGGATCGGTACTTGCAACGTGGCATGCACAGAGAAATATCACAGAAAATATAAATCAGATGCTTCCCCTAATCAGCAATAACTAGGAGGAAAGGGAAGAGGTTGAGCTATAGAAAGGGCCCTATAGTGAAGCAACTAATGTGACCAATCAGAGGGTATGGAATAGTGGAGGACAGAGTCTCTTTAAAATTCAGGAGGTACATAAACAAATGTATCAAAGTTTAATCACCAGAGAAACATGGATCGAGGGAGGGGGAGGGAATGGGATGGGGGGTGGATGAGGGCTAATTGGATGATGTGTGCTTGTATATCCTCTCAAGTCTGGTACTCCAATGTGATTGATATATGACTACAATGCACCAATTTAAAAAAAAAACAGCACTAGAGAAACTACTCAAAGAGATTAACTTCAAAAAAGATACATAAAAAGTAATACATGCCAGAACCAGAAAAACAATAATTTCCATCAAGCAAACAACTAAGCAAACAACGAACACTACCTCAAACTGAAGTTAAAACTCTAAATATTAGAAAGTAGAAATCATCTCTCAATAATCACACTTAACAAACATGGTCTCAACTCCCCAATGAAAAGACATAAAGGGGAAAAATGGATTAAAAACCAGAATCCATCTCTGTGCTGCCTGCAAGAACCACACCTTACAAGTAAAGATAGTAAAAAGATGGTAGTAACGTAACTTATGCCAATGGAATTCAAAGAAAAGCAGAAGTAGCAACTATTATATCAGACAAGTTAGACTTCAAGCCCAAGCTTATCAGAAGAAAAAAAGCAGGACTTCTGGGAAGATGGTGACCAAAGGAAGCAACACCTATCAGTCCTGCGGACACACAATCTCCATTGCCTTAAAAAGAGTGCTTTTTTTGGGGGGGGGTACTTGGGATAGACCCCAGGGGCATTCTACCTCTGAGCTACACCCCCAGCCTAATTTTTTTAGTGTTTTTATTTTTTGAAACAGAGTCTCACTGAATTGTGAAGGTCCTCTCTAAGTAGCTGAGGCTGTCTGTGAACTGTGATACTCCTGTCTCCACCTCCCAAATGCTGGAATTACAAGTGTGTGCCACCATGAACAGCCAGTGTTCTTATAAAGCAAGAGAACATCATAAATTAACACACACACACACACACACACACACACACACACACACACACAGTAAAAGGTGGCAGGGGAAAAAAGCTAGAAGACTGACCAGAAATCAGTTAAAAAAAAAACAAAAACACCTACCTGTCATGTGGATGTAAGCACCACAGCAGTACCATCTTGCCTCACTGCACCCAACTCCAGAGACACACAGGAAAACAGCCAAAGACTTGCAACAAAATAAGTGACTGCAGATCATTGAAATTGTAAGCCATCAGTTCCCCCCTTGCAAACAATGGTTTCAACTTGCATCAATGGCGGCGAGCTCACCATGCCCTCCAGAAATCCAGAGTGGCACTCAACAACATTGTAAATGAACCCACCATTCCATGGAAGAACACCCAGCGGGCAACCCAGGAACTCATGCAGCTCTGATAAACTCACTTGGTATGAGGTTTTCCAATTCAACCCAGTGAAGATGGGGATGGATTCTGCTGTTGGACATAGCAAAAGCTCAGATAGACTCAGGCTTCACATCAGTGAAAAGCATGGAGGGAGACCTATGGTTAACACTAGATCCAACTAGTAGGATCTCTGGGATCACTGCTGACAAATGAATCATGGTAAATGGGAAGAAGTCAGACCAGCCAAGCCCTAGCTATGGAAAACAAACTCTTACACCAAGTTTTGTCCCCAAATCATCCACCACCTATGCAAGCAGGGAGAGACTCAGGCTTAACATTCATGGAAAATATGAAGGGTTTTTGTTGTTGTTGTTGTTGTTGTTGTTGTTGTTGTTGTTAATTTGTCTTTTGTTTTATGGTGTTTGTGTGTGTGTGTGTGTGTGTGTGTGTGTGTGCATGTATGCTTGTTTATTTGCTCTCTTCCCAACCCCTTTCCCAATCTTCTCTTGGGATTGCAAATTAGTGCAAACACTTTGGAAAACAGTATGGAGGAAGCTAGGGGAAAATGGGTCATAGAAGGAACTCTAAACAAAGAAGGAGATACTATAGATGAGCAAATAAACAAATAAGGCAATGTAACTGAGGAGATGGGAGGAGAAAATTGGAAAATTATCTAATGTGCATGATATACATTAAAAAACATATCAAAGTCAATTACTAAGCCAAACATGAGAATAAGGGAGTGTGATTGAATGAGATGGGAATTGTATAAGGGCTAATTGAGTGATGTATGCATGTATGCCTCCACCATCTTTTACCTCATTAAGGTATATGACTAAAATGTACCAATAAAAAATTTAAAACAATAAAATAAAAATAAAAATAAATAAAATTAAGTTTCCATAGTGTTAAAAAAATAAGAAACAGAGCAGGTCACTTTTTTACTGGTAAAAGAAATATTCCTGCAAGAGGATATAACAATATCCAACATTTATGCCCCAAACATAGGTGCAGGTACTTTCATAAAACAAATTCTTTGTGACATTAAAGCACATATAAATCCCAATACAATAATACTGGGAGCATTCAACACCACTCTCACACTGCTAAACCAATCTTCTAGACAAAAGGTCAGTAAGATGCCTCAGACCTAAAAAACACCAAAACCAAATAGACCTATTAGACACATATAGAATATTCTATGCATCTACACCAGAGTTCACATTTCTCTCAGTTGCTCCCCAAACCTTTTCCAAAATAGATCAAAGCTTGGGACACAAAGTGAGCACTTCAAATTCAAATAATGTGATATACTCGCTTGTGTGTTTTCAGGCCACAAAGGAATAAAACTAGAAACCAACTATAAAAAATTCAAATAATGTGATATACTCGCTTGTGTGTTTTCAGGCCACAAAGGAATAAAACTAGAAACCAACTATAAAAAGACCCAGAGAAACTACATAAACATTTGGAGACTGAACACCATACTGCTGAATAAAGAATGGGTCACAGAAGAAGTAAAGGGTGAAATCAATAAATTCCTAGGAAGAAACAAAAATAGAGATACAACATATCAAAACCTCAGGACACCTTACAGGCAGTATTAAGAGAAAAATTTATAACACTGAGTGCCCACATAAGAACAGAAAATTATTAAATAAATAACCTAATGGCACACCTCAAAGCCCTTGAAAAACAGGAACAGTCTAACCTCAAATGTCTTAAAAACAAAAAATTCTTCTTTTTTTTTTTTAATGGTACTGGGGGTGGAACCCAGGGACTTTTCTACCTTTGGACTATAATCCCCGACCTATTTTATACTTTACTTGGAAAAAGGATCTCACTAAGTTGCTAAGAACCTCACTAACTAGCTGAGGCTGGCTTTGAACCTCTGTGATTCTCCTGTCTCAGCCTCCCAAGCACTGGGATTATAAAAATGAGATAATCCATACAAACTTTGAAGATAAGAGATAAAAAGGAGATATTACCACCAACAGTGTAGAAATCCAGAGGATTACCAGAAACCACTTTGAAAAACTATACTCAAAATTTAAAATCTAAAATTGACAACTTCCAGATAAATACAACCTCATTAAACAGAGTCAAGAAGATACAAAAAATTTAAGTCAACCAATAGCAATCAAAGAGATTGAAGCACTAATTAAAGAGCATACCATCAAGGAAAGGCCAGAACCAGATCTTTTCCCAAATGAATCTTATAAAGCCTTTAGAGCAGAGCTAATCCCAATACTCCTCAATCTATTTTGTAAAACAGAAAGAATCAGAACTCTCCCCAATACATTCTATAAAGCCAACAACACATTAATATCTAAAACAAAGAAAGAGAGCTCAAGAAAAATAACAAAACTACAGGCCTATATAATTTATGAGCTTATACATAAAACTGCTAAACAAAATGATAACAACAGGCATTCAAAATCACATTAAACCAAGCGAGATGGCACACACTTGTAACACCAGCATTCCAGATAATTGAGATCACCAAAGGATCACAGTTCACAGACAGCCTCAGCTTCTTAGTGAGTCCTTTTGCAACCCTGTGAGATCCTGTTTCAAAATAAAAATTAAAAATATGGCTTGGCATGTAGTTCAGAAGTAGAATACTCCTGGGTTCCATCCCCAGTACTGAAAAAAAATCAAGAAAATAATACACATGACCAAGTACGGTTCATCCCAGCAATGCAAGGCTAGTCCAAAATACAAAATCAATCTATGTAACTCATAAACAGAAAAATAAACAAAAATCACATGGCCATTTTAATAAATGCTAAAAAAGCATTTGACAAAATCCAAGACCCATTTATGCTAAAAGCACTGCTGAGAATTGAAATAGAAGAAACATACTTCAACTTCATAAAGGCCATATATTATAGGCCCACAGCCAGGATCATATTAAATGAGAAAAACTCCAAGAATTTTCCCTAAAAACATACACAAGAAAAGGATATCCATTATCACAACTTCTTTTCAATATAGTACCTGAGACTCTAGACAAAGGAATAAGGCAAGAAAAGGGAATCAAAGGAGTACAAATAGGAAAAGAAGAATAAAACTATCACTATTTGCAGATGACATAATACTATATTTAGACTACCCAACAAACTCAATGAAAAGGCTTATAGAACTGGTCAACAAATATAGCAAAATATATCAATACAAAATCAATCTTAAAAAATCAGAAGCTTTTTTGTATACCAATCATAAATACACTGAAAAAGAAATCCAGAAAACACTTCCACTCAGGATATTTCACACACACACACACACACACACACACACACACACACACACACACACAACCTAACCAAGGAGGTAAAAGACCTCTACAAAGAAAAATATAAAATATTGTGAGAAAAGAAATCAAAGAATTTAGAAGACAAAAAGATTTTCCACATTCCTGAATAGGCAGAATAAATATCATGAAAATGGCCATACTTCCAAAAGTTATTTACAGATTGAATGCAATACCCATTAAGTTACCAAGGTCATTCCTTACAGACATAGAAAAATCAGTCCTTAAGTTCATTTGGAACAACGGAAACCCAGAATAGCTAAACTATACTACAAAGCCATGGCAATAAAAACAGCATAGTACTGGCACAAAAACAGATACATAGACCAATAAAGTAGAATAAAAGATTCAAAAACACACTGGCACATTACAGCAAATTTATTTTGACAAAGGGGCCAAACATTCACTGGAAATAAGATAGCCTGTACAACAAATGGTCTTGGCAAAACTGGTAATCTATATGCATAAAAATGAAAACAAACCCCACTTTCTCACCCTGAGCAAGAGTCTATTTAAGTTGGATCAAACGTTTGGAAATTAGACCAGAGACTTTGCAGGTCCTTGAAAAAGGTCCAACACTTCAACATATATGTACAGGTAAAAAATTTCTACAAGACCTACCAAATTAATGCATGTGTATCAATGTTCATAGTTGCACAATTCACCATAGCCAGACTGTGGAACCAGCCAAGATGTCCATCAAGAGATGAATGGATTACAAAACTGTGGGATATGTACACAATGGAATTTTACTCAGCCATAAAATATACAATTGCGGTATTTTCAGGGAAATGGATGGATCTTGAGGACATTATGCTAAGTGAGATTAGTCAGTCACAAAAAGTAAAAAATCAGATGCTTTCCCTAATATGTGAAAGCTGGGGTGAATAAGGTCATAGGAGGAACCCCAGGTGAAAAAAGAGATCCTATAGAGGAACATATAAGGCAACCTAACTGTAGAGATGGGAGGTGGGTAGAGGGAAATGCTTTATAAAGCACATGATGTACGTATTCATATTAAAGTCAACCACTAAACCAAGCATGGGAGTGAGGGATGGGGAGGGAGTGAGGTGGGTACTGGTTGGGACTCGCTGGGTGATGTGTGCATTTATGCCCACACAAGTTTTTTACCCCATTATTGTGTATAAATACAATACACAATAACAAAATTTAAATCTAAAAGAAAAGACTTCAAAGGTACAAGAAACTAAAAGACTGATCAACACATAAGATTGCATTATACTGTAGAGCTTCTGTGTGGCAAAGCAAAACTATCCAGGACCTAAACAGAGAGCTGAAAAAATGGAAGAAAATTTTTGCAAACTATTGTTCTGATAAAGGACTCATAAAAAATAAACAAAAAACTCATGAAATGCACTACCTAGAAAACCTAACCCAATCAAAAAATGGGCAAGTGAACTAAATAGACACTTCACAAAAGAAGAAATTCAAATGTTAATAAATATACAAAAAAATGCTCAACATCATTAGCAATCAGAGAGATACAAATCAAAACTACCCTGACTCCAACTAGAATGGCAATCATTCAAAACACAAATAACAACAAATGCTAGTGAGAATGTGAATAAGTGGGAACTCTAATGTATTGTTGGTGGGATTGCAAATTAGTACAACCACTTTTGGAAAATGGTATGCAGGATACTCAGAAGAATGTTAATGAATTTACCATATGATTCAGCAATAAAAATAGAAACCAACACTGGGCATGGTTGTGCACACTTGTAATCCCCACGCATGGGAGGTTGAGACAGGAGTATCTCACAGCTTTGAAGCCAGCTGTGCTGGTTTAAGAGACCTTGTTTCCAAATAAAAAATTATATAGGTTTTGGAGTGTAGCCCAGAGGTAGAAGGGTTTTCAGGAACCCCAGTACCACAAAAAAAAAGAAAGAAAGAAAGAAAGAAAGAAAGAAAGAAAGAATGAAAGAAAGAAACCGAACTAGCAAACTAATGCATGTATATCTATGTCCATAGCTGTACAGCTGTACAATTCTTAATTGATAAACTATGCAACAAGCCAACATAGTCATCAATGAATGAATGGATTACAAATCTAATATATGAGAGAGAGATAGAAGGATTATTCTGAGAATTGGGTTGTATGGTTCTGGGCTGAAAAAGTCCATGATCTGCTGGAGGACTAGAGTAGCCAATGAGTGATGTTCCTCCAAGGCCAAGGATAAAGAAGTGACTATCTTCTTTATTTACTATCCAAAGCCCAGAGAAGATGGATGTCCAAGCTTGAGAAGAAAGTAATTTTTCTTTCTTCACCTGCCTGTTTATATTTAGTTACTTAAAATTTTCATATTTTTTAGTTCATTGTAATTATGTATCACAGTGAGTTTCAAAGTGACACAAGTATACATATACACAGTACTTGGTGTGTTTCCTTCAGCACACCACCTTGATCCCATTCTTCTCTCTCCCTATATTTAGTGAGATTGGGAATGATTCTACATACATAGACATAACATTATTTGAACTTTTTTCTTCTTCAGTTATTTTTCCCCAACTTCTTTCCTTCACTAACCCTCTTCCTTATTTTATTCTACTTTCTCTCTTTTTAGTTAAATATTTTTTTGTTTCTTATTTTTCTCTTCTTTCATCTCTCAATGTATTGGATGATGCCTGTCCACATTGATGGGGGGATTGTCTTTACTAAATGGAATGATTCAAATAATGATCTTTTCTGGTGCCAACCCTCACAGACACACCGAAGTAATATTTTTCTATCTGTCTAAATATTTCTTAATTCAGTTGAGTTAATATAAAATTAATTATTGCAATAAAAAGAGATATTTTTATGTTAGCAGGAGGAGAATATTGCAGACAGAAGTGACAAGTACAATAATATAGAGTTATGGACAATATAGAGCTGCAAGAATAATGGCAGTGGAGCAAGAGTTGGTTAGGTTTTGGGATGAGAGAAAGAAAAGGTAAGCAGAAGACTTTGGGGAAGTAAAGACATCATCTTTATGTGAACTGACTGGCAGAGTCTTCTTAGAGTGTAAGAGAGGGTGGAGGTTTTAGTCTTTGAGGCCCAGAGCGCAAAGGGAAGCTTATGTTGATTAAAAGAAGACACATTTTTGCAGCAAATCACCTTTGGTCTGATACCTGGTACTTTGCTGCAGTAAGCATTCTACTTATGGGAGGAGGCTAAGGTCCTGAACACTGAAGTGACTTTATCAGTTTTCTGTTTGGTCAGGGAGAGAACCAACTCCTTAAACAAATTTTGTTTTGTTTTGTTTTGTTTATTCTCCTAAACTGGTGATTTTACCACTGTGCTACTTTGCCTCCTTCAAAAGAAAAAAAATTTATAAAGAGTCATAACTGAGATGACAAAAAATGTGCTTAAAATGTCCAGCTTTGGTAATGTATGACATTTGGCAAAAGTCTCAAGTACTCTGAGCATCATTTTTCTTCCCAAAACATGAGAATTTTACAAAGTCAGTATTGACAATTAACTTTCTAATTCTTCTTAATGAGCTTTCTAATTAAAGATATCTCTCTTTTTTTCTAGTAGAACTCACAAAACACTGAAGGAAAAAAAAAACCAACAAAATGTATCTACTTTTATTGTACATACATTTACCAGAATTTCTTCTGATAGATGACTATTTTTATATGAATTATATAAGTATGTATATTTGTGTTTGTGTGTGTGTAAACAGATTTGACTCTCTTTCCCTCATTTCCCAATATCTTTGTTATGTGAATCTCTTTTTGTCTTGTACATTATGTTAAAGGTTTTCATCATAATTATGCTAGCACCTTTTTTCAATAAAAAAGTCCTGAATTATAAGCAAGAATTGGAGATTTTCCTCATATTATTCCTTTATACAGGTCCAAATAATTAATACTTCTCAATGTTAAATTTCTTTTGGGTCAAAAACACTTCGGAATTACTTATTATAGAGTCAAGATATGACACCATATGGCATATCTGGCAACTAAGAAATATCACATAAGCATTTTGGTGCTTTCTTTTAATAGTAATATTAACATGAATATGTGGAAAGTTATTTTTTGCTAGATATCTTTATATTTTTTTGACAACACTTTAATAACACGAGAAGGGGAACAATCATTAAGGCATTTATTTTTCCATTTCCAAAAATTAGCATTTTTTAGTACATAGGGTAAGTGGAACATGAAATAAAAGTTGAGACTGTATACACATTGATTGGAGAAATTGCTTAAAACTTATGAGAAACGGAAACAGATGGGATGGCCCCAGTGGAGCCCTATCCTAAAGGGAAAGTACAACCTGCTACTTCTATTTACTGTTGCAAAAACAAATGCTTATTAGAATAGTTTACTTTTTGCAAAAACTTTGAAACAAAAATGTCAATTTTTAGACAACTGTTTTCATGTCATTTTAGATTATTTTATTTCAGAAATATTACTAAATTTACTCACCACTAGTTGAAGGTATTCAGTGTCTCCACTTATCATATTACATGTCAACATTAAATTTTAAATTCTATAGTATTTTATTATTAAAATATCACCTGTATTTTATTCAGTTTATTTTTATTTTATTTTATTTTTTTAATTGGTGCATTGTAGTCATATATCAATCACATTGGAGTACAAGACTTGAGAGGATATACAAGCACACATCATCCAATTAGCCCTCATCCAGCCCCCATCCCATTCCCTTCCCCTCCCTCAATCCCATGCTTGTTTGGTGATTAACTTTGATACATTTGTTTATGTGCCTCCTGCATTTTAAAGAGGCTCCATCCTCCCCTATTCCATACCCTCTGATTGGTCACTTTAGTTGCTTCACAATAGGGCCCCTTCTATAGCTCAACCTCTTCCTGTTGCCCCTTTCCTCCTAGTTATTGCTGATTAGGGAAAGCATCTGATTTTTATTTTCTGTGATATTTCTCTGTGCATGCCGTGTCACAAGTACCGATCCCACTCTTGACGGCCCCAATAGTGGCCTGGCTACCCAGTGGACTGATCCAGACCTCGCTGGCTCAAGCAGCGGCCTTGCCTCATGGGAGGCCCTGGTCTCGCTGGCCCCGACACCAGCCTAACCCCTCAGCTGGCTCCAATCCCGGCCTCGGAGGCCGCAGTAGTGGCCTTGCCTCATGGCAGGCCCCGATGCTGGCCATTGGCCCGGCACCAGCCTAACCCCTCAGCAGGCTCCGATCCCAGCCTTGGAGGCCCCAGTAGCAGCCTTGCCTCCTATAAAGCTCCGATACTGGCCGTTGACCCCGGCATCGGCCTAACCCCTCAGCAGGCTCTGATCCTGGCCTCAGAGGCCCCAGTACTGGCCTTTCCTCATGGCAGGCTTCGATGCCGGCCTCACTGGCCCCAGCACCGGCCTAACCCCTCAGCAGGCTTCGATACCGGACTCGGAGGCCTCAGTAGTGGCCTTGCCTCATGGAAGACTCCAATGCCAGCTGCTGGTCCCGGCACCAGCCTAACCCCTCGGCAGGCTCTTATCCTGGCCTCAGAGGCTCCAGAACCAGCCTTGCCTCATGGCAGGCTCTGATGCCAGCCTCGCTGGCCCCAGCACCGGCCTAACCCCTTGGCAGGCTCTGATCTCAGCCTTGGAGGCCTCAGTAGCAGCCTTGCCTCACGGAAGGCTCTGATGCTGGCCATTGGCCCCGGCACCAGCCTAACCCCTCAGCAGGCTCTTATCCCGAACTTGGAGGCCCCAGCACTGGCCTTGCCTCACGACAGTCTCCGCTGCTGGCCACTGGCCCTGGCAAGGCCTAAACCCTTGGCAGGCACCGAGGCTCTGATCCCAGCCTCAGAGGCCCCAGTAGCGGCCTTGCCTCATGGCAGGCTCCGATGCTGGCCATCGGCCCCAGCACTGGCCTAACCCCTTGGCAGGCTCTTATCCTGGCCTAGGAGGCCCCAGCACCAGCCTTGCCTCATGGCAAACTCCGATGCTGGCCTCGCTGGCAACAGCACTGGCCTAACCCTCCGGCAGGCTCTTATCCTGGCCTCGGAGGCCTCAGTAATAGCCTTGCCTCACGGAAGTCTCCGATGCCGGCCGCTGGCCCCAGTACTGGCCTAACCCCACAGTAGGCCCCAATCCAGGCCTCACAGGCCCCATCACTGGCCTTTCCTCACGGTGAGCTCCGATCCTGGCCTTGCTGGCCCTGGCACTGGCCTAACACCTCAGCAGGCTCCGATCCTGGCCTTTAAGGCCCCAGCACCGGCCTTGCCTCACGGCAGGCTCCAATGCCGGCCATTTGCCCCGGCACTGGCCTAACCCCTCGGCAGGCTCTGATCCTGGCCTCAAAGGCCCCAGAACTGGCCTTGCCTCATGGCAGGCTCCGATTCTGGCCTCACTGGACCCAGCACCAGCCTAACACCTCGGCAGGCTCCTATCTCAGCCTCGGAAGCTCCAGTACTGGCCTTGCCTCATGGCAGGCTCCAATCCCAGCTTTGCTGTGTCCGTCGCCAGCCTCACCCCCCGGCAGTCTCCAATCCGAGCACCCTCTTTGCCCAACCAATTGTCCCACATTCTCGAGGGTGCGTGGTGGTAACATTCTGCCTCTGGGGTTATTATTTCAAAGGTTCCAGGTGTAATGTATCAGATCTCTGCCTCCCCTGAGTACTGGCCACTGCCATTGCCACAACCTCCACCATTTTAAATCCTTCCCAGGCTCTTTTTCCACTCTGAATGTTGTCCAGTGTTACTAAGCATGCACGACGGTAGCATTCAACATTTGGTGTAATTTGTTCAAAAAAATAAGGTTGGTAGGATCAGGTTTCTTCTTCTCCTGAATACAAGTCTCCACCTCCATCACGGAGACCACTTTCAACACCGCCTTTCTCCTTGGTCTCCACTAAACTCTCTCCTTACAGGTGATGTCCAAGATTCTTAACAATATAGAGAAACAGCAGTCCTCCTTCACAGGGAATTTTTCCATGAGTTCCAGTGCATTTGGATAAGTTTTGTCTGCATCTCCTCTCTGATATTTTTCCTTTGTCTTTTTCTTTTTCTTTTTCTGTTCCTTTTTTTTTAAATATGAGAAGACAGTATATGTGGTTTGAGTAGGTAGTGGGATCAGGCACTCAGTAGCACTGTGACCCGGTTGGTTTCCCCATAGGTCCAGCGTGCTCTGCACTACTCCCCCTGGGGCCCAGAGTCTCATGACCCGGGCCCTGGCTGGCTTGCCCCATGCAACCCCTGCCCGGGACCCAGCATCTTACTGTGCCCGGCCTCTCCAGGGGTCTGGCGTGCTACACGTGGTCCAGCTCTGGGCCCAGAGTCCCGTGACCTGGGCCCCAGCTGGCGTGCCCCACGTGACCCCCACCCAGGGCCCAGGGTACTGGACCCAGTTTCTCCAGGGGTCTGGCGTGCTACATGAGGTCCAGCCCAGGGCCCAGGGTCTATTCAGTTTATTTTGATGGAGAAGAACCCAGGGTTATTCTAACTCTGAGATAGACCCACAGACCTTTTTAAATTTTTAATTTTGAAACAGGGTCTCATTAAGATCCGGAGGGTCTTGCTAAGGTATTGAGGCTGGCCTCAAACTCGTGAGCCTCCTATCAGAGTCTCCCAAGTACTGGGATTACAGGCATCCACCACCATGCACAGATTCTATATTATTCAGTGATAGTAACAATCATGGGCAAATAAATATATGAAGTTATTTATTTATTTTCTGTGCAGACATTGCTGAGCACACACAGTGTGCCAAGAACTGAGGTAGGTTCTTGGGATGGAGAAAAAGCAGCACCCACATTTGTTAGGAGTTTGGAGATGAGCTGAGAGAAAACTAAGCACCAGTAGCAGCATGCTGTGTCTGTGCTGCAGCAGCTGGAGGAGGACTTAGAGGAGAAGCAGTCATGCCAGAACTATTTTGTTCTGAACCTCTGCTGCTCAAAAGTCTCCAACCTGTAAAATGCATTTGCTTCACATAGTTATTGGGATAATCTAATAGGCTGGTGAAGGTAAAGGGTCTGACTCATGAATCAGTAGCTCATTGTATCTTAAGGAACATGTCAATCTATTTGATCTCTTTGCCCAGATCAATTACTCTTAAAGGACTTTGTTTCAGCTTTCAAATTCCAGACCTTGCATGAGATAAAGAACAGCATACAATGGGCTAAAGAAACAAATAGCAGAAACATCATCAAAATAGTCCAGGGAACCATCTGGCACAAAGCCATCCTACTTTCAAGTGAGAAGTGCAGTTTCCTAAGATTCTGCTACACCCATGACTAAGAAGCCTGCTAATTTTAACAAAATAATAAACATGTGAGTTTGTTGTGTCAATTTACTATGGCCAAAAGAGAGCAGGAAATCTCAGATTGAAAGAAATAAAAGCCAGGAGCTCTTCTTTTTCAATTGAAATTATTAATAAACATTTGTGAAGACCCAGTCACTCTCAAAAGATCAGAACTGGTAATGATTCAATGCTGAAACTTGCTAAAAATATTGTCTTAAACTTCCAAAACCAGCCATCAGTGGAGGTGAGAAAGCTGAAGGATGGAGAGATGATGAATACAGGAGTCAGTTTTTTCAGGTTGATGATAAAACCTGATACTAGAGCCAAGTGAGAAGTTGAACACATGTAATCCCAATACTTGAGAGTCTGAGACATCAGGAAGATCATTGGTTCATGGTCAGTGTCAGCAACTTAGCAAGGCTCTTAGCAACATAGTAATACTATTTCAAAATGAAATATAAAAAAGGGCTGAAGGTGGGGTTTGGAGTTAAAATGCCCCTGTTTTCAATACCCAGTACTAAAAAAAAAAAAAGAAAAGAAAAGAAAAACATGCCCCATTACTGCATGGCATTTAGCACAGAGACTGGCCCACAGTGCATGTTTAAGAAATTTTTACAGAAGCAGTTTTGGGGGAATGCAAGTAAATAGATGAGAAAGCCTGCCTTTCTGCAACTTTAGTAAAAGAAAGAACCTTCTCTTCCTTCTGCACATACTCTTGCAGTGATGGAGGTGGCAGCAGAAGGAGAAGAGGTAGAATCAGCTGTATTTCCTTAAATAATAAGGCCATGGGTGATTCCATAGTTTGGCAATTGTAAACTGTACAGCTATAAACATAGATATGCATACATTATTCTTGTAGTTTGGTTTCCACTGGGGAAGTAGATGCCAAAAATTGGTACTGCTCAATCATATGGTATGTTCATTTTTATTCTTCTGAAGATCTTTCACACTGCTTTCCAAAGTTGTTGCACTAATTTGCAATCCCACTAACAATGTATTACAATTTCCACTTCTCCACACTCTCTCTAGTACTTGTTGTTTGTGTTTTTAGTGAATGTCATTTTAATTGTGGTTAGATTAAATATCCAGGTAGTTTTTATTTGCATCACTCTGTGTTTATAGCTGCACAATTCACAATTGCCAAACCATGAAACTTGCTGAGATGCACATCAACAAATTAATGGATTACAAAACTATGGGATATGTACACAATGGAATTTTATTTAGCCTTAAGAAAAACAAAATGATGTCATTTTGGGGGAAATGGATGGATCTAGAGAACATTATGCTAAGTAAGATAAGCCAGTCACAAAAAATGAAAAGTCAGATGTTCTCCCTAATATTCAGAGGTAGGGAGAAAACAGGACATAAGAATGACTCCAGACAAAGGAGGAGAAACCTTACCTGAGGAAGATGGGAGGGGGAAGAGGAAAACATCTCAATGAACATGATGCATATTCACACACTTATCAATGCCAACCACTATGCTGAACATGGGAAAGAGGGGAGGGGAAGAAAATAATGTGGAAATTGGGGAAGGGCTGACTGCTATGTACATGTATGCCTCTACCACCCTGAACTTCATCAAGATGTATGATTATTGCCAGGCATGGTGGCACATGGTTGTAATTCCAATACCTGGGAGGCTAAGACAGAAGGATACACATTCACAGTCAGCCCCAGCTACTTAGTTATATTCCTGATTTGATCTTCTTGAGATATCTGAATTTCTGTATTATCAGGTTCTGATATTATGGGGTTGTGGGCGCTCACTGCTCTATTGTTGTTCCTCTTTCCCATCATTTCAGAAGTTTGTGCCTTCTCTGGGTTCTTCCCTGGGTCACTACGACTTCACTTAGGGTGCTCTGGATCTTGACTTTGTGGTAATCTCAGCTGCCACTACTCCTTTACTGGGTTGTATCATAAAGTCTTAGACCCAAGGAGTTAATTGAGGCTGCGGGAGACTGTGGGGGTGCTGGGTTGGGCATTTTCCCACAGGGAGCTGCAAGTAGGGTGTGTTATCTTTGCCACCACTACTCCTTCACTGGGTTGGACTGCAAAAATCTCAGACCCAGGGAGATTATCCAAGCTGTGTAAACCCCTGGGTGTGCAGTGCTGGGATTTCTCCTGTAGGGGCCGCAATTTCACTTATAGTTATTGTGTGCAGTGATCTTGAGCCATCATGGGCCTGGTGAACTTGCTTTCGCTACTGGATATATGGCGCCATTGCCATACCCTTGGCCATGAGGCTGGCATTATTTCTTTTCTGGTTTTGAGCTCCATTCTGAGTCCCTGGAAGGCATGATGAGCTTGGCCACTGGGAGTTTTAGACATCCTTTGTGCTGAAAGAACTGCTGAATTACACTTGAATGATCTGCAGCTGCTCACTTCAGCTCCTTATTTAACTTTCCTCTCTGGAGCCTGGTGCTGTGAGCAAGATGGCACCGGTGCGGCATCGCAATGCGAGCTGGTTTCTTTTCTGGTCTCTGGTTGTTCTTCTAGTCTTCTTTTTCTCTGTCCCTTATGTTTACATTTTTTATTTCTCTGCTGATAGTATTTTCTGGCTATGAAAAGCCCTTGTTTTGTGGTAATAGAGATAGAGTGTTAGCAGGACTTGGAAATGCTGCTTTTCTAAATTCCTATTTTAATAAATGTTTCTAAATTCCTATTTTAATAAATGTCAGTATAATGTCTATTTCTATATGCCTAGTTTATTATTTTTTTGGCAATACCTTCTAAGTGTATATAATTGATATGGACTCAATGTGAATATATATGTTTATATGATTTTGACTATTTTTAAAGTCATTTTTAATAATATAATACCTGAATTCTACAGCTGTATCAGTATACATTTCTCTTTCAGCATGATAATTTTAAAGTAATTTTTATCTTTCAGGTACAATAATGACAATAGGAAAGACTTTTAAAAATTATTCTTATTTTTCTCTTTCTTAAAATTTGACTTGGGCATTCTGAGCACTGGGTGTCCAGCCCCAACACTTATGCTGCTGAAAAGATGGTTTCAGCATACAGCTCTGGCTGCTTATTCAGTCTTTATATTTATTTATTTATTTATTTATTTATTTATTTATTTATTTTGGTGGTACTGGGGGTGGAACCCAGAGGCTTTCTACCTCCGGGCTATACTCCCAGACCTTTTTTATATTTTATTTGGAAACAGGGTCTCACTAAGTTGCTGAGAGCCTCACTAAGTAGCTGAGGCTGGCTTCAAACCTGTGCGATCCTCCTGTCTGAGCCTCCCAAGTGCAGGGATTACAAGCATACGCCACCACACCCGGCTTATTCATAATCTTTATAGCCCTTGTCCTGGAGAGCCTGGGGCACCATGCAGTATGGGCTTCTTTTGGGGTTTCAGACAGTGCCCAGTGCAGTATCCAGGGGATTCGCTTGGATTAATTCTTCTGCTGGGGAGCACAGACCTACTCTGTCAAATATTTATTTTATCAAATTTCTTTCAAGTCTATTCCTTTCTGTAAACAGAAATGGAGGCATCTCCATGCTGGTATTGGTTCATTAAACAAATGCAATTTACTTTAAAATTTTTTGACTCATTAGAATTTTTCAAATAACAGTTTGACACTTGGAATCAAACAATAAGGCAATAATTTTTGGTGTTCCCATTTGACAGTGATCATTGTCATCCAGAGATTGCATTCTTTTCCTCTCTGAATTTTCTATATTTAGTTACAGACCAAATGTTAATGTTTGTTTACACTGAAACACATAGGCACAGGTAAAAACTTTCTCAACAAGACCCCCAAGGCACAAGAAACTAAAAGGTGGATCAATATGTGGGATTTCATGAAACTGAAGAGCTTCTGTACAGCAAACTTTCAAGAACCTCAACTGTGAGCCAGCATAATGGGAGAATATTTTTGCCAACTAACTACTCCTCCAATAGAGATCTAATATTTAGAATATATAGAGAACTCATGAAAATCAGCACTAAGAAAACAAATAACCCAATCAAAAAATGGGCAAGTAAACTAAATAGACACTCCACAAAAGAAGAAATTCAAATGGCCAATAAATGCATAAAAATGTTCAACATCATTAGCAATCAGATATATTTAAATCACAACTACCTTGAGAATTCAACTAACTCCAACTAGAATGGCAATCATTCAAAACTCAAACAATAACAAATGCTTGCAAGGATGTGGAGAAGTGGGAACTTTAATAAATTGTTGGTGGGACTGCAAATTAGTGCAACAACTTTGGAAAACAGTGTGGAGGATCCTCAGAAGAATGGGAATAAACTTACCATATGATCCAGCAATACCACTTCTGGGTATCTATTGAAAAGAATGAAAACCAAACTACCAACCTGATGCATGTGTATCTGTTTATAGCTGTACAATTCACAAACTCCCAACTATAGTACCAGCTAAAATTTCCATCAGCAGATTAATGGATTACAAAACTATGGAATATATACACAATGGAATTTTACTCAGTCATAAAAAACACAATTACATCATGCACAGGGAAATGGACAAAACTGGAGAGCATTATGCTAAGTAAGATTAATCAGTCATAAAAAATAAAAAATCAGATGCTCTTCCTAGTATGTGGGAGCCTGGGAGAAAATGAATCAGGAAAAACTCTAGCCAAAGAAGAAGATACCATAGATGAGCAAATAAGGTGACATAACTGAGGGGATGGGAAGGGGGAAGAGGGAAATTCTCTAAGGTACATGATGTACATTAACAAACATATCAAAGTCAATCGCTTAGCCAATTTCTTCTTTTGTTGAGTGTCTTTACTTGCCCATTTTTATGGGGTTATTTGTTTTCTTAGTACTGAGAAGAAGGGAGGGAGAGAGAATGGGTTAGGAATTGGGTGAGGGCTAATTGGGTGATGTGTGCATGTATGCCCCCATCATTTTGTACCCCAATAAAAGGTATGACTACAATGCACCAATATAAAATTTAAAAATAAATAAATAAAAAGTGAAAAAGCAAAAAAATGTGTAAGTCTGTGTCTTCCTTTGGACAGAAAATTGACATTAGAATGTAAAGAATTGTTACTTTCTGAAGTATCCTGTTACTTCAGGATACTTTACATTACATATAGCAGTAACAACAATAATACAGCTGTAGTTTGTCTTTATACAAAAATGAGAGAAGTCTATGATGTTATTTATTTCACTAGTCCAAGAGCAGATATACTTTGATAATAAGAGTCTAGTAATGTGTAGACATTTGAAATATCACCAACATACCTAGAGGCAGGCATTGTGGTTTGACACCAGGGCTGAGAAACATTCCAACCATTTAGTTCCTGCCTTCTCATCATTGTGTCAGAAACATTTTTATACATGGATATACTGTAACAGCCTTTTTGTTTTTTCCAACTTTCTCTGATTCTGTTTAAATTTACTGCTAAGTAATTATTTTGTGAAATCATAATCTCTGTATACATTACTGAAGGTTATGACTTTAAGGTGATTCTTTTCTCAGACATTTTCATCTTTCTTTCTTTCTTTCTTTCTTTCTTTCTTTCTTTCTTTCTTTCTTTCTTCTTTCTTATTCTTTCCTTTCCTCTTTCTTTATTCTCCCATTTATTTACTTATTTAGTAATACTGAGTACTAAATCCAGGGGCATTCTATCTCTGAGAATAATCTCCATCCCTATTTTATTTTGCATTTTTAAATAAGGTCTCACTAAGTTGTTGAGGCTAATTTTGAATCCCAGGTATCTCAGAATCCCAAGTATTGCATGTGCTACCACATCTAGCATCATTGTCATTTTAAAAGCACAACTATGATAGCATAGATTTGTTGTCATCTCCAATCTTAACATATTTATCAGCCCTTTATTCCTTTGCTCTAAAAATAATTTCAAATATGTCTTCCAGAAAGTTTCACCGTTTTTCCCCTAAATCTACATATATACTAATGTGTAAAATAGTATATATTTAAATCAATTGTATATTTATATAAATACATAATTTTTGTACTATATAATATACAGTGCTAAAAGCACTGCAGAGAATTGGAATAGAAGGAACACACCTCAGTATCATAAAGGCAATCTACAATAGGCTCATAGTCAACATCATATTAAATGGGGAAAAAACTGCAAGAATTCCCTCTATAAACAGGAATAAGACAAGGATGTTCATTACCATCACTTCTTTTCAACATAGTACTTGAGACTCTAGCCAGAGCATAAGGCAAGAAAAGGAAATCAAAGAAGTACAAATGAGAAAATAATTAAAACTATCCTTATTTGCAGATGACATGATATTATACTTAGAAGACTCAATATACTCAACAAAAAAGCTAATAGAACTGATCAACAAATTCAGCAAAGTGTCAGGATAAAAATCAATTTTGAAAAATCAGAATCTTTACTGTACACCAACCATAAATCCACTGAAAAAATAAATCCAGAAAACACTTTCACTCAGGATATTCCCCCCAAAAATACTTAGGAATAATCTTAACCAAGGATGTAAAATATTTCTACAGAGAAAATTATAAAGGACTGAAAAAAAATCAAAGAAGACCTTAGAAGTTAGAAAGGTCTTCCATTTTCATGGATAGGCAGAATAAATATCAAAATGGCCATTATTTCAAAAGTGATCTACAGATTCATTGCACTACCCATTAGATTACCAAGGTCATTTCTCAAAGACACTGAAAACTCAGTCCTTTAATTTATTTATAACACCAAAAAATCCAGAATAGCCAAAGTATTTCTCAACAACAAAATCTATGCAATAGGGACCCAATACCTGACTTTAAATTATACTACAAAGCCATAGTAATAAAACAGCACGATTCTGGAACAAAATCAGATACACAGACAAATGGAGCAAAAACAATGAACTCAGAAACAAATATGCACACTTACATCTAATTGATTTTTTGGCAAAAAGGCCAAAAACATGCACTAAGTAAAAGATAGCCTCTTCTACATATAGTGTTGGCAAAATTGGTCAATCATATGCAGAAAAATAAAAATAAACCACACTCCCTCACTGTGCACAAGAGTGATTTCAAAATGGGTCAAAGACTTGGAAATTAGACCAGAGAATCCTTGCAGAAGTCATAGGTTCAACACTGCAACACATAGGCACAGGTAAAAACTTTCTCAACAAGACCCCCAAGGCACATGAAACTAAAAGGTACATCAATATATAGGGCTGGATTAAATTGCAGAGCTTCTATACAGCAAAGGAAACTATCAAGAACCTCAACAGAGGTCAACAGAATAGAAGATTTTTGCCAACTACTCTTCTGATAGAGGACTAATATCTAAAATATAACTCAAGAAACTCAGCACTAAGGAAACAAATAACCAATAAAAATGTGAAAATGAACTAAATAGACACTTTATAAAATATAAATTCAAAGGCCAATAAATTCATAAAAATTTTAATATCATTATAAATCAGAGAGATGAAAATCTACCCTAAGATTTCACCAGCTCTAACTAGTATGACAATCATTAAAAACACAAACAATAACAAATACTGGTGAGGATGTGGAGAAGTAGGAACATTGTTGGAGTGATTGCAAATCAGTACAACCACTTTGGAAAACAGTATGGAGGAGCCTCAGAAGAATGGGAATGAATTTACCATATGACCAGCAATACCACTTCTGGGTAGAAAAGAAAGAAAACCAAATTACCAAACTAATGCATGCATATCTATGTTCATATCTGCACAATTCACAGTTGCCAAGCTATGGAGCCAGCCAAGATATGTATCAACAGGTGAATGGATTACAAAACTATGGCATATGTACACAATGGAATTTTACTCAGAAAAAAAGAAACAATTGTCATTTACAAAGAAATAGATGAAACTAGAGAACATTATGCCAAGTGAGATTAGTCAGTTACAAAAAGTAACAAATCAGATGCTCTCCCTAATATGCAAAAGCTAGAGAGAAAATGAGTCATAGGAGGAACTCTAGACAAAGAAGTAGATACTATAGATGAGCAAATAAGGTGACCTAACTGAGGCAGGTTGAAGGAAAATAGAAGGAATTTTCCTAATGTAAATGATGTATATTAACATCAAAGTCAATACACAAAGCCATATATAAGAAGAAGGGAGGGGGGAGAAAATATGGTGGAAATTGGGTAAGGGCTAATTGGGTGATGTGGGCATATATGTCTCTACCATTTTGTACTCCCTTAACATGTACAGTGCACCAATTAAAAAATTACAAAAAAGAATTCATAGATTAAGTATTTTTTCTTTCCATGATATTTTCCCATTTCTCTGAAACTTCAGTAAAATGCTACATAAATTATAGCTTTAAATTGGAAGATAATTTTCATTTTAGTATGTTATAAGTAGATTACCTTTGTCTCAATTTGTTACATTTTAGATATTTTTATAAACTATACAGTTTGGAACAGGATTGGAAGCAAGTAAGCAAAGCATTAAGTGTCTCAGTGACATATTGGATATAATACATTATCTTAAAATATGTACGTGTTATATACATACAATGCATATGATAGCACATACATAATATATAATACTATATGATTTCTTAAGTAGTGTTTAAAAGAATTATTAGAAAGTTTATATGATCATTAAACAACATTAAATAATGATTCACATATTTTTCTATGTGAGAGGGAATTCAGCCATCTGAACATGACTTCCATTTTATTTACCTTTGTGCCTTCATGTTTTTGTTGGAATATTTATGCCTTTTCCCAAATTTCTGTCAAAATTTATTCCCCAGTGCAGCCTCTGAGGATTGTTATGATGAGATCAAGTCATGAAGGTGGAGCCTTCATAAATAGAATTAGAGATGTGCATCCAGGCATGGTGATGCATGCCTATAATCTCAGCTATTTGGGAGGCTGAGGCAGGATGTCAAGTTCAAGGCCAGCCTTTGTAACATAGTGAAAGCCCACTTCAAAATACAACAAAATTAGGGGTTTCGTATAGCTCAGTGCTTGCCTAGCATGTGAGCTTTAATTTTAACCCCTAACACCCTCAAAAAATATATAATAAGAAGGTGTGTAAACTGTAAGTTGGATAAGAGGAATAATATCTAATTTCTATAGCACAATACCTATTATTGTAATACTAATTTTATTTTTCAAAGAATAAAGAGAACAAGAGTAGAGAGAACATTCTCAGCACAAAGAAATGACAAATGTTTGTTGCAATGAATATGTTAACTACATTAACATGGTAACCATATATACATGTATTAATATCTCACACTATCACCTATACATTTCATTTCTACATATATATGTTTCTGTTATATTTTTATATTTTAATTTTCTTTGGTTTTTAATTAACTAATTAGGTAATTCATTCATTTATTTTTACTTGTGTTTATTCTGTAGGGTCTTTTTTTAGGTTCTTGATGATTTCCTTTGTTGTGTATCTTTCTAACACAATGCCATCCCATTCATTAATTTGGGGTCTTGCAGAGGAACTTTCTACTAGTGCCTTTATGTGAGTGTTACCTCTATGCTCCTTTCTTTTAGTGACTGAAAATATGCTGATCTAATTTCTAAAATTTTTGTCCATCTTGGGTTTACTTCTGTGCAGGGTGAGAGGTTGGAGTCTAATTTTATTCTTCTACAATGGGTAACCATTATTCCCAACACTAAAGTATCTTTTTTCTAGTGTATGTTTTTGATATCTTTATCAAACATTAACTCACTGTTAAGAGTGAGAGTTCATTTATCTTCTATTCTGTTGGTCTGTATGTCTATCTTTGTGCCAATATCATGGTTTTTTTTTATTACTTTAGCTCTGTAGTATAACTTGAATTCAGGTATTGTGATAACTCCAACATATATGTCATTGTTGAGAATTTTGTTGGTTATTCTGGGTCTTTTGTTTTATATATATAAATTTTGGAACTGATTTTCTAGATCTATGAAAAATAACATTGGCATTTTGGTAGGGACATCACTGAGTCTGCAGATCATTTTTGGTAGAATAGCAAATTTGATATTTATTCTGTCTATCCAACAGCGTGGGAGGTCTTTCAATCTTCTAAAATCTTGTTCAATTTCTTTTTTTAGTTTTTTATAATTTTAATCATTCAGGTCTCTTTTATCCTTAGTTAGACTTATTCTTAACTCCCTAAACCTTCCCTTACAAGACTAAGCTGGAAACTTAGTCTTCAATGTGAGGGCCTTTGAAAAAAGTTTCAGGTTCAAACTCTAGCAGGAATATTCACATTTGAATGAAAAACTTCCATAAATGGCATATCAGCATAAAGGAATTAATCTTATACATAGAAGTCTCAAATTCTGTGGTGAATCAACTGGAATATTCTTCTTAACACATCTATTTTCTAACACTTCTTATATCTAACCAGTTGCTTTTAAGCTATAAGTCTAAAGTCTATAGGAATGGTATGAGCCTTTTTGTTCTTAAGGTAGGTATGGCTGTAGTAAAAATTATGGAGCCAAACGGATTTTGATTGTACTACAATCTGAAGTGTATTATCACAACCAAGTACATGCTATATGGTAAAGTATGTTCTGATTCACTTACTGATAGTAAATGGCAGATTCAAGATTAGTACCCAGATCATCTGTCTCTGACATTCTTTCTCTAATGCCTCTCAATATGCAAAAATGTTTTAGCTAATTCTTACTTTATAAAATGCTTTTTATTCCTTTGTGGGTATTTTTTCTTATCAAAGGTTTTCTAATTGATTGTTAATAAATCAATATCCTGTCTATTTTAAATTTCCATTTTCTCAGTCTACAATTTAAATGGATAATAAATAATAAATTATTAAATGGCACTTGTTACATAGTAGTACAACACTTTATATTCAGGGTAACCATTGTGATGAGTATAGGAAGCACTGGTCAGAGGGCAGTACTTTCAGTGTGCAGAGAGATTGGGCTACATTCCAAAAACAATAAGAAAAATAGGAATTCATGGAAAAGGAGCCAAGTACAGGTGAGTGGATAAAAATTACTACCAGGAAAAATTAGAAGGGGGATTTTGGTTCAACTGACCTAATAAAATTCCTGCTAAAGGAAGTTGAGGATGATCACACACCCCTTCTGCGATAATGGAGAATGAGGAACCCCAGTAAATATTGAAAATGATCTGATATCCAGGTTGAATGTTCCGGTTAAACTAATGTATCAGAATTCTATTATTGTTGTTGTCTTGGGGAGGAAGGTACTAGGGTTGAATTCAGGAGCATTCTCCCTCTGAGCTATACCTTTAGTCGTTTTTATTTTGAAACAGATTCTTCTAAGTTGCTTAAGGCTGGCCTCGAACCTGTAATCCTCTTCTTTCAGTCTCTCAAGTTCTGGGATTACAATATAGCATAATTTTGATAAAACAAGAAATGTAGTGAAATATGCCTCCTTAGCCTCAAAAATCTTCAAAACCCAAGTCTAGTTAAAAAAGACAGCTCAAGTAACTTGTACAAAAATTTGGTAAAAAGAAAATATTTGTCAGTAAGTCATAAAAACTGGGGGTAAGATGTCTGAAAATAAATATGTGTACCTAAACACTTATAACATTTTTATAAATATATATATTTGGCGGGTTTTGGTTATGGAACCCAGGGGCATTTGACCTCCGAGCAATACTCTCTGCCCTATTTTTTATTTTGAAACAGGGTCTCACTAAGTTGCAGAGGGCCTCACTAAGTAGCTGAGGCTGTCCGTGAACTGCAATCCTCTGGTCTCAGCCTCCTGAATGCTGGGATTACAAGTGTGCACCACCACACCTGGCTTATAATTTTAGGACACATTTCTTTTTTATTTTTTATTGGTGCACGGTAATCATACTTCTTAATGGTTTACAAGATGATAGAGGCATACATGTACACATTATTCACTTAGACCTTCCTCATTCCCTCCACCTTCCCTCCTCATATTTTTTTAAATTTTATTTTATTGGTGCACTGTATTCATACATCATAGTAGGATACAAACTTTTGTAGACATACATGCACACATCGCCCAGTCAGCCCCCACCCTATCCCCACCCCATTCTCTCCCCATCCCTCCCTCCCATGCTTGGCTTAGTGGTTGACATCTAGTATTATAGCAATTTATCCAAAATTAAAAATGATAATCTCACATAACAGTTTCATTTGTCTGATACCAAGCTTTTGATGTCTTAAAGATAACATTTCAATATTTCTTTTTGCTTTCTTTCTTACCAGAGAATATGTTTTTCTTTTTTTTAGGTGAAACTATCATATATTTATTTTTCAGAAAAAAATCTATCCTGATATGGAATATGGACTCTAGATACCCAAAACAATCTCGAAGCAAAAACAAAGCTAGAAGATGTATATTTTCTGATTTCAAACCATATAAAGCTACAATAATTGAAACAGTGTAGTACTGTTCTAAAGGCAGATATATAGACCATTGGAGTTAAATACAAGCCTAGAGCTAAATTCTTCCCTATATTGTCAAGTTATTTTTGACAAGGTTTCCACGAAGATTTGGTGGTGGAAATAATAATCTTTTAACTAAATATTGTTGAAAAATAATAATTACATGGAAAAGAATAAAATTGGACCCTTACCTAATCCCACATACAAGTATTAACTCAAAATAGATAAAAGACCTAAATATAAATCTTAAGACTATAAACTTTTAGGAGAAAATCTGGGTCATAAAACCTCACAACATTGAAATTGGCAGTGATTTCTTGGATATGATTTCAATGGCACAGGCAACAGAAGAATATACAAACTCCCTAAAAAATAAAAGAAAATATTGTATATCCAAAGACAATGTAAACAGAGTTAAAAGTTACTAATAGAATTGGATAAAATATTTCCAAATGCTATATCTGAAGGTATATTAATATTCCAACTAGAAATCCTAAAAATTAACAACAATAAAGGCAAACAATACAATTTAGAGATAGGTAAAAGACTAACATAAATAATGAATCTCCACAGATAACCAATCTTAGTTGTCTGTTGGATGGAAACTCTTGTTTCTCTGGTTCTGGTGAGTGTTACCTATTTCTTCTTTGTAGTTAATCTCTTTGAGTATTTTCTCTAGCGCTGGTTTTGAAGACATAAATTCCTTCAGTTTCTGTTTGTCATGGAAGCTTCTTATTTCTCCATCTAATTTGAGAGAAAATTTTGCTGGATAGGAAATTTTTGGCTGGAAGTTGTTTTCTTTCAGAGTTTGGAATATGTTACTCCAAGCCCTTCTGGCTCTCATGACTTGGTTTGGGAAATCTGGAGTGATTCTAATTGGTTTGCCTCTGAATGTCACTTGGCCCTTTGCTTTTGTTGCCTTTAAGATTCTCTGCTTGGCTTCCACATTGGTCATTTTAACAATTATATGGCGTGGGGATCCTCTTCTCGGATCCTGTCTAAAGGGAGTTCTATAAGTTTCCTGGATCTGTGTATCAACCTCTTGCTCTATATTTGGAAAATTTTCTGCTATTACTTCCTTGAAGAGATTGTTGATCCCTTTGGTATCACTTTCTTTTCCCTCCTCTATTCCAATTATTCTTAGGTTAGCTCTCTTAAGATGAGCCCATATTTCTTCAATGTCAGATTCCTGCTGTTGGATATCCTTTTCTAGATTAGAAACTATGCATTCATTTTTGGATTGCTCATCTTCTAAGAGCGAGATTCTTTTCTCCATGTGGTCTAATCGGTTGTTTGTGCTTTGAATTGAGGCCTTTACTTCATTAATTGCATCCTTTATCTCTTTTTGGCTCTCTCTGAGTTCTTTTCGAAGCACCTCTATTATTTCTACAGTTATTTTCCTGATTTGATCTTCTAGAAATCTCTGATTTTCTGTTTTATCAGGTTCTGATGTTGTGGGGTTGTGCACATTCATTACTTCAGTGTTATTCCTCTTTCCCATGATTTCGGAGGTTTGTGCCTTCTCTGGGTTCTTCCCTTGGGTCACTATGGCTTCACTTAAGGTGCTCTGGATCTCGAGTCTGTATTATCTCAGACCCTACTACTCCTTTACTGGGTTGTATCACAGAGTCTCCGACCCAGGGAGTCGATAGAGGCTGCTTTAAACTATGGGGGGTGCCAGGTTGCACGCTCTCCTATGGTGTGATATCTCTGCCACCACCACTCCCTCACTGGGTCAAGTCCCAGGAGGCACAATACTGGGATTTCTCCTCTGTGGCCCGCAATTTGACTCACTGTTCTTGAGTACGTAGATGTAGCTGTACTGGACTCGGTGAATTCACTGCTGCTGCCGCCGCCGGTGGCAATATGGCGCCTCTGCCACGCCCTCGGCCATGAGGCTGGCGTATTTTTTCTTCTCTGGTTTTGATTTCCACTCTGAATCCCTGCAGCGTGTGCTGAGCTCAGCCACTGGGAGCTTTAAATGCTGTCTGCGCCGAAAGATCCCGCCTGGCTGTTCCACATCGGCTCACCTCGGCTTGCTGTAGCCGTCCGCTGAGTTCGCCGCTGCCGCCGGAAGTATGGCGCTGCTGCCGCATCCTCAGGCACGTGTGTCTCCTCTGTGGCTCTGAGCTCTGTTCTCAGTCCGCTTTCTCTCTGGAGCCTGGTGGTTTTTTTGTTTTTCTGGTGATGGTGTTTTCTGGCTATGAAAGGCGCTCTTTTTGTGGTAATGGAGATTGGTTGTTAGCGGGAATCTTAAGCCCCGCTTTTCTTGGTCGCCATCTTCCCGGAAGTCCCCTCCTTCTCATATTTTGGCTTAATGATTGACAGATATGTTTATGAATGCACATCCTTTACATTAGAGAATTTTTCTCTTTCTTCCTCCCATTCCCCTCAGTTAGGTCACCTTATTTGCTCATCTATATTTTCCTTCTTTGTTTAGAGTTTCTCCTATGACCTATTTACTACCTAGCTTCCAAATATTAGGTAGAGCATCTGATTTCTTAGTTTTTGTGACTGACTAATCTCATTTTGCATAATGTTCTCCTCTTCCATCCATTTTCCCACAAATGACATTTTTTATTTATGTCTGAACAAAATTTCATTTTGTACATATTCCATAGTTTTATAACTATGGTTAACCAGTTTTGTCAACACCATTTGTTGAACAGAGTATCTTTTTTCAGTGTATTTTTTTTGGCACCTTTGTCAAAAATCAATTGGCTGTAAGAGTATGGATTTGTTTCTGAGTCCATTGTTTCTTCTCCACTTGTCTGTGTATCTGTTTTTGTGCCAGTACTATGCTGCTTTAATTACTATGGCTTTGTAGTATAGTTAAAGTAAGGTATTGTGATTCCTCCTGCATGAATCTTGTTGCTGAGAACTACTTTGAATATTCTGTGCTTTTTTGTTCCAAATAAATGCAAGAACTGAGTTTTCTATGTTTGTGAGAAAAGAACTTGGTCATTTTATGAGTATTGCATTAAAACTATAGATTACTTTTTAAAGAATTGCCACTTTTTATATTTATTTATTTATTTATTTTTATTCGTGCACTGTATTCATACATCATAGTGGGATACAAACTTTTGTAGACATACATGCACATAACGCCCAGTCAGCTCCCACCCGATCCTCACCCCATTCCCTCCCCATCCCTCCCTCCCATGCTTGGCTTAGTGGTTGACATCTAGTATTATAGCAATTTATCCAAAATTAAAAATGATAATCTCACATAACAGTTTCATTTGTCTGATACCAAGCTTTTGATGTCTTAAAGATAACATTTCAATATTTCTTTTTGCTTTCTTTCTTACCAGAGAATATTTTTTTCTATTTTTTTAGGTGAAACTATCATATATTTATATATTTATTTTTCAGAAAAAAATCTATCCTAATATGGAATATGGATTCTAGATACCCAAAACGATCTTGAAAAAGAACAAAGCTAGAAGATATATATTTTCTGATTTCAAACCATATAAAGCTACAATAATTGAAACAGTGTAGTACTGTTCTAAAGGCAGATATATAGACCATTGGAGTTAAATACAAGCCTAGAGCTAAATTCTTCCCTATATTGTCAAGTTATTTTTGACAAGGTTTCCATGAACATTTGGTGGTAGAAATAATAATCTTTTAACTAAATATTGTTGAAAAATAATAATTACATGGAAAAGAATAAAATTGGACCCTTACCTAATCCCATATACAAATATTAACTCAAAATAGATAAAAGACCTAAATATAAATCTTAAGACTATAAACTTTTAGAAGAAAATCTGGGTCATAAAACCTCACAACATTGAAATTGGCAGTGATTTCTTGGATATGATTTCAATGGCACAGGCAACAGAAGAGTATAAAAACTCCCTAAAAAATAAAAAATATTGTATATCCAAAGACAATGTAAACAGAGTTAAAAGTTACTAATAGATAAACTATTTCCAAATGCTATATCTGAAGGTATATTAATATTCCAACTAGAAATCCTAAAAATTTACAACAATAAAGGCAAACAATAAAATTTAGAGATAGGTAAAAGACTAACATAAGTAATGAATCTCCACAGATAACCAATCTTAGTTGTCTGTTGGATGGAAAATCTTGTTTCTCTGGTTCTGGTGTGTGTTACCTATTTCTTCTTTGTAGTTAATCTCTGAGTATTTTCTCTAGCGCTGGTTTTGAAGACATAAATTCCTTCAGTTTCTGTTTGTCATGGAAGCTTCTTATTTCTCCATCTAATTTGAGAGAAAGTTTTGCTGGGTAGGAAATTTTTGGCTAGAAGTTGTTTTCTTTCAGAGATTGGAATATGTTACTCCAAGCCCTTCTGGCTCTCATGACTTGGTTTGGGAAGTCTGGAGTGATTCTAATTGGTTTGCCTCTGAATGTCACTTGGCCCTTTGCTTTTGTTGCCTTTAAGATTCTCTGCTTGGCTTCCACATTGGTCATTTTGACAATTATGTGGCGTGGGGATCCTCTTCTCGGATCCTGTCTAAAGGGAGTTCTATAAGTTTCCTGGATCTGTGTATCAACCTCTTGCTCTATGTTTGGAAAATTTTCTGCTATTACTTCCTTGAAGAGATTGTTGATCCCTTTGGTTTCACTTTCTTTTCCCTCCTCTATTCCAATTATTCTTAGGTTAGCTCTCTTAAAATGGGCCCATATTTCTTCAATATCAGATTTCTGCTGTCGGATATTTTTTCCTTGATTAGAAACTATGCGTTCATTTTTGGAATTATCATCTTCTATGAGCGAGATTCTATTCTCCATGTGGTCTAATCGGTTGTTTGTGCTTTGAATTGAGGCCTTTACTTCATTAATTGCATCCTTTATCTCTTTTTGGCTCTCTCTGAGTTCTTTTCGAAGCACCTCTATTATTTCTACAGTTATTTTCCTGATTTGATCTTCTAGAAATCTCTGATTTTCTGTTTTATTGGGTTCTGATGTTGTGGGGCTGTGGGCATTCATTGCTCCAGTGTTATTCCTCTTTCCCATGATTTCGGAAGTTTGTGCCTTCTCTGGGTTCTTCCCTTGGGTCACTATGACTTCACTTAAGGTGCTCTGGATCTCGAGTCTGTAGTATCTCAGACCCCACTACTCCTTTTCTGGGTTGTATCACAGAATCTCCGACCCAGGGAGTCGATAGAGGCTGCTTTAGACTATGGGGGGTGCCAGGTTGCACCTTCTCCTATGGTGTGATATCTCTGCCACTGCCACTCCCCCACTGGGTCAAGTCCCAGGGAGTATAGTACTGGGATTTCTCCTCTGTGGCCTGCAATTTCACTCACTGTTCTTGAGTTCGCAGATGTAGCTGTACTGGACTCAGTGAATTCACTGCTGCTGTCGCAGGTGGCAATATGGCGCCACTGCCACGCCCTCGGCCGTGAGGCTGGCGTATTTTTTCTTCTCTGGTTTTGAGTTCAACTCTGAGTCCCTGCAGCATGTGCTGAGCTCAGCCACTGGGAGCTTTAGATGTTCCCTGCGCTGAAAAATCCCACCTGGCTGTTTCGCAGCGGTTCACCTCGGCTTGCTGTAGCTGTCCTCCAGTGAATTTGCCACTGCCGCAGGCAGTATGGCGCTGCTGCCGCATCCTCGGGTGTGAGGCCGGTGTATCTCCTCTGTGGCTCTGAGCTCTGTTCTCAGTCCGCTTTCTCTCTGGAACCTGGTGATTTTTTTTTGTTTCTCTGGTGATGGTGTTTTCAGGCTATGAAAGGCGCTGAATTTGTGGTAATGGAGATTGGTTGTTAGCGGGGCTCTTAAGCCCCGCTTTTCTCGGTTGCCATCTTCCTGGAAGTTCCAAGAATTGCCATTTTAATGGTATTTGTTCTGTTTAGGACACATTTCTTTAAAATGTGATAAATATCTTCTTAAATATTTAGGAAACTGAATCTAAATAGTCTTTTGGAAGAGAGGCTTCTTTTTATTTTTATTTTATTGACAGAGGTGATATTTTTCTATACTGATTATTTGTTCAAAAAAAGAATTGTACTATTTTCTGAGCCTGCAGCAAGTCATGCATACATGCAATTCTGAATAAGCTGAAAAATAAATATATACTGTATACATGTTATAGTCAGAGTTTCTGGGCACTATAATCTGTAACTAGAAGAACAAAGAGCATAATTCAGACCAGAGATGTTTCTAGAAAATGAACTGGCTAAAAAAAATCTCACCAGAGAAAATTCTTCATGAAAGAGTTTGATGCAAGAAACACAAGCAAAAATGCTAATTAAATCATCCTAAGATTAAAATGAGTACTAATGATTTGCTTGTTCAAATTGATTAAACTTAATATAGCAAGACATTTTAAGATCCTAGGAAGCTTTATTTTTAAAAATTATTGTGCAGAATAATCTTTATTTTTTTGCATTTCTTTAATGACTTAGAGCAAGTTAGATTAAGCTAGAGAGATTTAGAAAAACAAGTTGATATCCAACTGTGCAGCCCTGCTTTTTCTACACTTATTCTACAGGTTTCTGGGAAATTAACTCAAGCAATTTACTGAAGCTATAAGCACAGTAGGATTTTTCACAAGAGAAACCATAAAGATGTACCTTAAAGAAGAACGAAGTTAATAGGGCTGACAATTTGTTCTAAAAATGTAAGTTAATAGCACCTCCATTTATGCCAAAGATTTTCTCTTTGTGAATAAAAATGTGTTGATTTACCAACTGCCTACACTGGCCAAAAATGTAATTGAACTGAATGAGAGAATTGGGCATAGAGTGTCAACTCAAAACAAATCCATAAAAAAGTCAAAGCATATATTCTGAAAGCCACAAATTTCTAGCATTTCAGTTTAAATAGGTATTATTAACTTCATATTTATCACCATTACTAAAAAGTAATTTATTTTATTTTCTAAAAAATATTAAAATACTTTCAAATGAGAGTATTCATGTTACAGTATTTTAAAGCACATTTTTTTGTGATTTGGAGATTATTTCAGATCATATTCTGTTTTTTTTTAGGTTTTAAAAGAACATGTTCAGTACAAGATTTAGTGAAATACACAGCATATACCAACAAGAATAACAAATCACCTATTAAATACATGTTATAGAAATTCACTCCAAAACTGGAAGTTATTATGAGTATTTTGATCTGAGATGCATTCTCATTGATACATGGATATAAAATATTGAAGAGAAAGATATGAAATATTGAAATGGAACTAAGGTAAAATGGGCTTTATTTTCTTTCTTTCTTTCTTTCTTTCTTTCTTTCTTTCTTTCTTTCTTTTTTTCTTTTTCTTTCATTTCTTTATTTTTTGGTGACACTGGGGTTCCTGGAAACTCTTCTATCTCTGGGATACACTCCCAGACCTATTTTTATACTTTTATTTGGAAACAGGGTTTCTTAAGCCAGCGAGACTGGCTTCGAAACTGCACGATCCTCCTGTCTCCGCCTCCCAAGTGTGAGGATTACAAGTGTGCCACCACGCCCAGCCTTAAAATGGACTTTTAGATTGAGTATTTTTAGATTGATAAAACTTGGCAACTTAATCAAATATGTATATTACATAAATATAAAAATAGAGGCTTTTTATACTCTGGTGACTTCTGCTTTGTATAGACACGTGTGTGTGTGTGTGTGTGTGTGTGTGTGTGTGTGTGAACAAAATACAGCAGATAATGAAATTGAGACATTAATGTATCCCATGTATTGACAAACACAGATACAGCTTTTTGTCCATTATAATTTCAGGCTTTCAAAGTGGTAAATTTTATTAAGCCAAAATTTTGAATGAATACATTTTTTTCTGAAAGGATAATAGCATTTTCTGTTTAGCAATAAGGGGGCCACAGATGCTAAAAAACCTTTCTTAATCAGCAGTTAATTGTGCACTGCTAACCCAGTGATAAATCCACAACCATGCTCACTATTGGGTTGAAGGGTTAAAGACGTTAAAAAGTGGTCAAATTTTAAACTTTCCCCAGTTTGCTCTTGAGTTTGACCACACATTTTCATTCTTATATTCTTTTAGTCTGTATTTCCCAATCTGCTCTAATATTACCAAGATAAATGGAGAAATTTCATTTGCAGTAAGACAGAGAAGACTATTTTGCCAATTCAGTGTAGAAAAGATTTAGATTATCGAATTAGGATAAATATAGTAAAAAAAAAGTTTGCCCTCATGAAGTCCTGAATATGTAGCTGGAGGAATATTATTACTACATAGATTAATTTTCAAATAAGTCAAGTTTAAGTTTATATGCATATTTATATACTATCATTTCTTAAAATATGCTCCTCTTTTTACACATTTTAATAATTCTGAAAAACTAAAGTTGGTCTTTAACTTATACCAAAACAAACCTTGTAATTGTCCAACTCATAAAACTAATGATGCCAACAGTCTTTTGGGACAATCATATTGTTGATATCCAAGATGTATGAATATAAAAAGGATACAGTTTGATATTTAGGGCTGAATTTGTCAACCTTCCCACACAAACGACTGCATAAAGAGATGAGTGTTGGGTTTTGTCAAAATAAAGTGGGAGGCTAGTTTTGGAGATAAAAATTCTCCCTAGGAAAATGTTACTGTGCTGACAGTGCTGTCGGATCCAAAATTTGGTGTCATGGCAGTGTTTGGTTGGTTTCAAATCTTATGATGCTTTTATTGTTTTTTGTTTGTTTGTGGTTGGTGCTGGTGATTGAACCTAGGGCCTCATATATGCTAAACAAGTACGCTACCCCTGAGCCACATCCACAGGTTCTGAGGCAGCAACTTGATGTAGTACTTGATCCCAAAGGCATGACAACTTTTTTTTTCTTTAAAGCCTTTGCTTTGAGACATGATGAAAAAATTCTATAGACACACATGATCATAATTGAGTGAAGATGCTGTAAAAATAAAACACTGTCAGCTAACTTTGAAGTTGAAGCTCTGGAAATATGACACAATACAGGACTATAACAACATTCCTTTCCCTCTTTCTTACCCTCTCCTTCAACAGAATCCACACCAGCCTCCTCAATATCTTTTCTCTAGGATAGCCATGCCCTCACAGGCCTCAGAAAACTTTCTTTCTTCCATTTCATTATCCACATACCACTAAATAAAGGTATCCTAGGTATACATCAGGTCAAATTTGTGATCCAGGTGATCTCAGACCTCAGCAATGGTTGTGGTTTTGCTCAGCATGCACAGAGCTCACTGTACCTTGGCCAGATCTCTACTGGGTACCACATGGAAGGCTGTAGTTAATCCCAACCTTGAAGCCAGTGGAGCACCAATACACAAATTGGATGGTTTGATTGGTCTTGATGGTGGCAATGGCAGCACTGACATCTTGGGGAACCACATCACTACCATACAACAGGCAGCGAGCCATGCATTTACCATGGTGAGGGTCGCATTTCACCATCTGATTGGCTGGCTCAACACAGGCATTGGTGATCTCTACCACAGAAAGCTGTTCATGGTAGGCTTTCTCAGCAGAGATGACAAGGACATATATGACCAGAGGGAAATGGATGTGGGAACAGGGTACCAGGTTGGTCTGGAATTCTGTCAGATCAACATTCAGAGCTCCCTTAAATCTGATTGAAGCAGTGATGGAGAACACAATCTGGCTAATAAGGTGGTTCAGGTTATTGTAGATTGGGAACTCAATGTCAAGGTTTCTGTGACAGATATCATAGATGATCTCATTATCTAGGCACAGTCAGAGTGCTCCAGGGTGGTGTGGGTGGTGAGGATGGAGTTTTAAGGGTCAACTGCAGCTGAGAAGCCTGGTAGGGGGAGCTGAGTAGAACAAAAATGTGAAAATCCAGGAAGCCATGAAGACCTAAGCACTGGCCATTCAGTTTTGAATTGGGTAAAAGATAAGGTCAGTGATCTTGCCAATGTTGTACTGGAAGCATGCATAGATACTGACAGCATCTTCCTTGCCTGTGATGAGCTACTCAGGATTAAAGAGCTGGCAGTAGGTGCCACTGAGGACTTTATCAATGACTGTATATTTCAACTCTATAAACACTATCCTGGGCTTGCCAGCACCCATCTCACTGATGGAGGTATTGAAGGAGTTGTCTCCTCCACCAATCGTCTCGTCACTTGGCATCTGGTCATCAGGTTGGAGGCCATGTTCCAGGCATAGAACTCCAAGCATGTTGCCGATCTGGAGACCATCCTGACTAACATGGATGAAGATGAACTCATGAATGGTGGATACAGGTCAGGATGAGGAGGTGACAGAAACAGACACCAAGACCAGGTTACCATTCCTGACAAGCAAGAAGTTGAGGTAAGTAAGGCACTCAGCATGACGATTTTAATGGTAAATATTTGTATTTTATACTGCACTAAAACTCCATTTTTAAGTAGAAAAAATAAACAGTGAAGCAATTAACTTTGATATAAGTCGACCAGGTAAGAAGGTTCTACTTTTTTGTAGTTCGAAGAACAGGGAAATTCAAGTACATTTGCTAAGTTAAAGGGTGCAGAATTTGTCCAACAGAATGATTTACAGAGAGAAAATAAAGAGTAAGCTCTTGCTCCAACCAGCTGGTTATGCTCAGCCAAATCTACTCACATGCCTAGGGAAATTAGCACTCTGTGTCTTTCCACCCTAGAATTGCTTGCCTGTTACTCTTTATCAAATTTCTCCTGGCTTCTTATTTTCAGTATGAATTTCCAGCAGGTCCTAAAGCATATCAGAGTAACCTGTAGTGATTTTCTCTTTATAACACTTTCAAAGTGATCTTACACAAAACTGTGTGCTTGGGTTGGCTTTTCCATTTTATTCTGGCTAATTAAGCTCAGATACTTTATACCTCTCATCCCCTCGGATTTAACCATCAAGATGGGTGCTGTATGTCATGATTGTATGCAGTGGTGTATTCTTGTAAAAAAGTTAATATTCTGGGAGTGGCCATTTTCCTACAGGAATTCTAGGAATTGATTAAATATTTTAAGCACTGCTTCATATGAAAGTAAAACTTAGATTAAAGCAAAGAATCCACAATTTCCATATTTTCAAAAATGAGTACATGAACTACCAACTTAGGACAAGTGCCTATCTTTTAGGACACACTCCTCTTCTTTTTTTTCCCATAACACACACACACACACACACACATACACACACACACACACACACTAAATTAAATACAATTTCACCCAGAAAAGAGAAAATAATCTAAAAATTGTGTATTACATAGCTATTTATATATCTAACTATTCATTCAAGTGTATATATATATATATATTTGCATATATATACCAAATATATATATTTATATATATGTTTGCTAGAAAATAATTTCTATCTGGGTCACATCAGAAGGGAACTTGAGGCCTAGTGTAGCTGGACATCTGTAATTCCTGTATTTGGGAATCTGAGTCAGGAAGATTGCGGGTTCTAAGCCAGCCCTGGCAACTTAGTGAGACCCTGTTTAAAATTGAAAGGTAAAAAGAGCTAGGGGTGTATCTCAGAGGTAGAATACCCCTGAGTTCAATCCCCAGTAACACACACACACAGGAAAAATTTAAAAGATGAGAAATAGAGAAAGAAAAGAAATATAAAGAAAAAATGCTGAACTAACTCTAATCACCACAAAAGAAAACAAGGATCAATAAAAGCCACAAATGTAAGACAGGAGATATACTGGCATGCACAATTGAACTACTGCAATGTAGCCCACTATGTTGGCCACAAGCCAGAGAGAACACTCTCCCATCCTGTTGTCCCCTCTTACTCATTTGCTCCTATGCGTGGCTCTCATGTGTCCCAGAGGGAAGCCTTCTTTTAAATTATACCCAACTGGCTGTTTAGACACAAAACTCCCGGTCAGTGCCTGTTTAAAAGAGAGAGTATTTAGAAAACAGAATTACATCAGCATGGAGGGAACCCTTCCAAACCATGCAGAACCATCAACCTGGTCTCGCATGGGTAGGGGCCTTGTGAGGGGGGGCAAGGACTTGAAGGAGAAGATCTAAATGAAGAAAAACATTTTTAAAGAAATATTTTCTGCTTAGAGTGGCAGTGCATGCTTGTAATCCCAGTATTTGGGAAGCTGAGTCAGGAGAATCACAGATTTGCTGCTAGGGCTACTTAGTGAGGCCTCAGCTACTTAGTGAGGCCATCCACAACTTAGTGAGACGCTGTTACAAATTAAGAAATAAAAATAGGGCTGAGGGTTTAGATTGGAGGTATAATGTCCCTGGATTCAATTCCCAGTACCAAAAAAAGAAAAAATATATCATTTTCTAAACTTAAAATAGAAAATCACTATTTAAATTTAAATTAGGGTTTAGAAGATAAGAGATATCTCAAATATGGAACAATGAGAAAAATATACAATGCATCAAGATTTCAAAAAGCATGAAGAACTATGTTACATACTGTTGATGACAAGGAGAATTAATATGGCCATTTGGGAAAAGTATGGAATTTCCTCAATTCTACTAACATAGAATTACTCTATGATCCAATAATCAATATTGATATGTCAAAAATATCTGCTCTAAAATGCTCATTGAAACATTATTTTAAGAGTTGAGATATGGTAGCAGCTTAAGTATCATCAGCAGATGAATGGATATATATGTATATCCATTGAAATATTATGTACCTTTTTTTGTGATACTGGGGTTCCTGAAAACCCTTCTACCTCCGGCTTACACTCCCAGACCTAATACACACACACACACACACACACACACACACACACACACACACACATATATATATATATATATATATATATATATATTCTTTTTATTTGGAAACAGGGTCTCTTAAGCCAGCGCGGCTGGCTTTGAACCTGCGAGATCCTCCTGTATCCACCTCCCAAGCACAGGAATTACAAGTGTGCACCACCATGCCCGGCTTATTATGTAGCTTTTAAGAAGAAATTCTCTTATTTGCAACAACATAGGTAACCTGAAGGACATTATGCTAGATGAAATAGCCAGGCACAGAAAACAAATACTGTATGATCCTCACTAATATTTAAAACGTGAGAAGTCAGTTTCATAGAAAGAGAATAGAAAGAGAAAGGTAGTATCCAGCTTTGGAAAAGAGAGATAAGAAAAGAAGAAATAGTGATCAAAGGAAATATTTATCAAATGTTGATGAAAGGAAGGATAATTTTAAGTGATGTATTGCATTGCAAGGCAACAACATTTAATAATAATGTGTTGTGTATTTCAAAATCGATAAGAAATGGATTTTAAAGCATTCTCACCAAAAAGAAAGATAAATTGGTGAAGTGATGTGTTAAGTAGCCTTAGTGTTGCTACAATGTATACATAGATCAAAATATCACATTTTACTCCATGATTATATCTAATAACTATTTATCAATAAAAACAAATTTATTTAAAAAAACAAGATGAGAAATTGACTAACAGAAACATACAGGCAATGTTCTATAATTAAAATATAACTGTAAAATGGTAGGTCTAGTGACTAAAGATATCAATGGTTTATCAGTTCTAATACAATGAAGTCAGGGGTCTAATAAGACCTAATAATCATCAGACTGGGACTCAAAAACGAATCAAGGAGTATGCCTGGTTGAGAAGGCTTTAAATAATTTTAAGGGTTTCAAAACTTGTCTCAAGAATGAGCTGTAAGTCATGATGGAGTACTACAGCTGAGTCCACCCCAGGATTCAGAGCCAAGCTGAGTGCAGAGATTGTGGAACCAGCACCCTCTCCCTGCTGGGAGTTTCCTTCTGTAATTACTGCTGCATGGCAGGATGGGTGAGGAAAGGTGGACAGTCCTTATCTCTGGAGCACTGTGGAAGAGTAAAGCATGACTTCAATGGCCTCATTTTACTATGAAGATTCTGTAGTGTGGGGTGAGGAGGGAACCCAGAGAAGATGGGCTGAGTAAACCCAAAGCTGCAAGCACAGGTGACCTCAACAGGTGCCCAGAGTATCAACTGACTGACTTGATGTTAGCAGGTGTGTGGTGTCCTCTGGAGAGAAATAAATTGCTCCTTTTGGGTAAAATTGTCAACAGCAGATAGACATCCGCTGTTGCTGGTGTACACCTGGAGACCCCAAATCAAGCATACTTTGGATAGTAAAATATCTTCACTTGTACTCACATAAAAAAGAAAAGCCACACTATGTTTATATATGCACATAACCTTTACTGCATATCTCACTGTACAGTTCAGCTTGTTTTTTCAACTGTTGTAGATATTTTCTTTTTTCTTTGTCTTTTGCTTCTCTTTCTCTCTTTCTCTCTCTCTGGGGATTGAACTCAGAGTTATTCTGCCTCTGAGCTATACCTACAGCCTTTTTTATTTTTAAATTTAAGACAGGTCTCACTAAGTTGCTGAGACTAGTCTCAAACCTGTGATTCTCCTGTCAGAGCCTCACAACTACTGGAATTATAGGCATGCATTACCATGCCCAACTGATGTTGATTTTTTAAATAAATTTATTTTATATATTAAATTTCTATTATTATTATAAAATTCAGGAGGTCCAATAGCCAAGGAGTAATAGTTATCAAGGAGTAAGCATAATAAATCAGGGAAGAAAATATATTAGAAAAATATTAATATTAGGAAATTTTCAGGAATTAAAGAAAAGTCTTCAGAATATAAATTTCCATTGAGTGTGAAGCTTAAGTGTGAAAAAAGAGAATGATTCACATTTATAAGTGAAAAACATTATTTTAAAATTAGGAGAAAGTTTTTGTTTTTTTTTTTTTTTTGGTGGTCCTGGAGTTCCTGAAAGCCCTTCTACCTCCGGGCTACACTCCCAGACCTATTTTTACATTTTTATTTGGAAACAGGGTCTCCTAAGCCAGTGTGCATGGCTGGCTTCGAACCTGCGTGATCCTTCTGTCTCTGCCTCCCAAGCGCGGGGATTACAAGCGTGCGCCACCACGCCCCACCTAGGAGAAAGATTTTGAAGTGAAAATTCAATACGCAGCCAAATAATTATCAAACATGAGAGAAAATACTAATAATTTCAGTTCTACAAAGCTTCAGACAGTTTAGCATTTTCAGACCATATCTGAAGTAGTTTTGTACAAGTTTCTATTTTAATGAAATGAATACAAGAGAAAGAAATATTTGCGATACATTGATATGTGGAGGTACAGGATAGTAGAACAATCAGAGTTAACACTTCTGAATAAAATATTGGAAGTAATGAACAAAATGACCATTGAATAGAGGGTATACATATAGAGTGTCTAAGATGGGTAGCAGGAATATAAGTGTTTCTAAAAAATATAGAATTGTAGAGAAAATTAATCAAAGATTCAATGTGAGAAAACTTCATAAATGAATGAAAATCTGAATTTGCAGATTGAAATAAACTAGAGAACCACAGGAAAAACTAATGTAGAAACTTACAGTCTCAAGGCATCTTAGTGATATTATTAAATTACAAATTCAAGAAAAACTGCATAGGAAAAAGGAGGTGGCACTTATAAAGTATGTAGGAGGGGTGAGCCCTACAGAGTGGGTAACAGAGCTACTCTCTACAACTTTGGAAGCCAAAAGACAGTGAAGCGTCTCTTGATTTAGAAAGTCACTAACTTTATTGCAGCCCTCACTGTTGGGCTCAACTACCCTATTTCCAATAAGGACTATTTAGAACATTCTTTTTAACTTTGCATTTCTTCTGCTTCCCAAGATCCTTCATTTTGCTTTCTCCCCCATATGCCTTATTTTCCAGTAGATGATAGTATTTACCTATTTTCATGAGCTTTCACTTTTCGTCTGTCTCATCCTTCTAGAACACAAGCTTCTAAGTGAAAATGTTTAGTACCTAGCATGAGTCAGTGTGCAAGGACTGTTTATTAAAAGAAAACATATACTGTTGGAAGAATATAGGTAATTGCAGCTTTTTAAAAAGCATCTTGATATATCAAATTATAATTTAAAATTTTTCACTCTCTTTTTATGTTTATAAGATTCTATCCCAGAAAATGTGATACATCTATGAAAGACTTGTGCATTCTTTGTAATTTCTGAATACTAACAAAATTTAAATGTTCATAGAAGGAAAACTCTTAAATTATTGTATATATAATCTCTTTAAAACTATAGATTTGAGCCAGGCGTGGTGGCGCACGCTTGTAATCCCCGCGCTTGGGAAGCAGAGACAGGAGGATAGTGCAGGTTCGAAGCCAGCTGCACTGGCTTAAGAGACCCTGTTTCCAAAAATAAAATAGGTCTGGCAGTGTAGCCCAGAGATAGAATGGCTTCCAGGAACCCCAGTACCACCAAAAAAAATAAAAAAATAAAAAAATAAAATAAAACTATAGATTTGGGGGTTACTGGAAATTTAACTCAGGTGCATCCTACCTTTGACTACACCCCTATGCCTTTTTAATTTTTTTAAATTTTATATTGGTGCACTGTATTCATACATCATAGTGGGATACAAAGAAAACTTTTGTAGACATACATGCACACATCGCCAGTCAACCCCCACCCAATCCCCACCCCATTCCCTCCCCATCCCTCCTTCCCATGCTTGGCTTAGTGGTTGACATCTAGTATTATAGCAATTTATCCAAAATTAAAAATGATAATCTCACATAACAGTTTCATTTGTCTGATACCAAGCTTTTGATAACATAAAGATAACATTTCAATATTTCTTTTTGCTTTCTTTCTTACCAGAGAATATTTTTTTCTTTTTTTTTTAGGTGAAACTATCATATATTTATATATTTATTTTTCAGAAAGAAATCTATCCTAATATGGAATATGGACTCTAGATACCCAAAATGATCTCGAGAAAGAACAAAGTTAGGAGATGTATATTTTCTGATTTCAAACCTTATAAAGCTACAATAATTGAAACAGTCTAGTACTGTTTTAAAGGCAGATATAAAAACTATTGGAGCTAAATAAAAGCCTAGAGCTAAATTCTTCCATATATTGTCAAGTTATATTTGACAAGGTTTCCACGAACATTTGGTGGAGGAAATAATAATCTTTTAACTAAATATTGTTGAAAAATTAAAATTACATGAAAAAGAATAAAATTGGACCCTTACCTAATCCCATATACAAATATTAACTCAAAATATATAAAAGACCTAAATATAAATCTTAAGACTATAAACTTTTAGAAGAAAATCTGGGTCATAATCCTCACAACATTGAAATTGGGAGTGATTTCTTGGATATGATTTCAGTGGCACAGGAAACAGAAGGGTAAAGAAACTCCCTAAAAAATAAAAGAAAAAATATTGTATATCCAAAAACAATGTGAACAGAGTTAAAAGTTACTGATAGAATGGGATAAAATATTTCCAAATGCTATATCTGAAGGTATATTAATATTCCGACTAGAAATCCTAAAAATTAACAACAATAAAAGCAAACAATACAATTTAGATAGGTAAAAGACTAACATAAATAATGAATCTCCACAGATAACTAATCTTAGTTGTCTTTTGGATGGAAAATCTTGTTTCTCTCCCTCCCGGTCCCTCCCTCCCTTGCTTGGCTTAGTGATTGACTTTGATATGTTTAAGTACTTTATGTGTTTTAGAGATTTTTCTCTTCCCCCCTCCTTTCTCCTCCTTTAGGTTGTCTTGTTTGCTCCTCTATAGGATTTCCTGTTTCAAGAGTTCCTCCTATGACACATTTCTCCCTAACTCACATATTAGGGAAATCATCTGATTTCTGATTTTTTTGTGACTGACAAATCTCACTTAGCATAATGTCCTACAGTTCCATCCATTTTCCTAAAAATGATGTAATTGAGTTTTTTTTTGATGGCTGAGTAAAGTTCCATTGTGTACATATCCCACAGTTTTGTAATCCATTCATCTGTTGATGGACATCTTGGCTGGTTCTATAGTTTGGCTATGGTGAATTGGGCAGCTATGAACATAGATACACATGCATTAGTTTGGTAGTTTGCTTTCTTTTCTTTTGGGTAGATACCCAGAAGTGGTATTGCTGGATAAAATGGTAGATTTGTTCCCATTCTTCTGAGGATTCTCCATACTGTTTTCCAAAGTAGTTGCACTAATTTGCAATCCCACCAACAATGTCTTAGAGTTCCCACTTCTCCACATCCTCGCCAGCATCTGTTGTTGTTTGTGTTTTGAATGATTGCCATTCTAGTTGGAGTTAGGTGAAATCTCAGGGTAGTTTTGATTTGCATCTCTCAGATTGCCAGTGATGTCGAGCATTTTTTTCATGCATTTATTGGCCATTTGAATTTCTTCTTTTGTGAAGTGTCTATTTAGTGCATTTGCCCATTTTGTTATTGGATGCTTTGTTTTCTTAGTGTTGAGTTTCTTGAGTTCTCTGTATATTCTAGATATTAGTCCTCTATCGGTGGTGTAAGGTGGCAAAAATCTTCTCCCATTCTGTTGGCTCTCGATTGAGGTTCTTAATAGTTTCCTTTGCTGAACAGAAGCTCATCAGTTTCATGCAATCCCATGTATTGATTCTCCTTTTAATTTGTTGTGCCTTTGGGGTCTTGTTTTGGAAATGTTTGTCTGAGCCTATGTGTTGTAGTGTTGGACCTATGCCCTCTTCAAGGAGCTTCAAGGTCTCTGGTTTAATTTCCAAGTCTTGGATCCATCATGAGTTGACTTTTGTACAGGGTGAAAAAGTGGGATTAATATCCAATTTTCTGCATATGGTTAACCAGTTTTGCCAACACCATTTGTTGAAGAGGCTATCTTTTTTCCAGTGTATGTTTTTGGCCCCTTTGTCAAAAATCAATTGGCTGAAAGTGTGTGGACATGTTTCTGGGTCTTCTATTCTACTCCATTGGTCTATGTATCTGTTTTTTTGCCAGTACCATGCTGTTTTTATTACAATGGCTTTGTAGTATAGTTTAAAGTCAGGTATTGTGATTCCTCCTGCATGGTTTTTGTAGCTGAGAACTACCTTGGCTATTCTGGGCTTTTTGTTATTCCAGATAAATTTAAGGACTGATTTTTCTATGTCTGTGAGGAATGATCTTGGTAGTTTAATGGGCATTGCATTAAATCTGTAGATCACTTTTGGGAGGATGGCCATTTTAATGATATTTATTCTGCCAATCCATGAACATGGAAGGTCTTTCCATCTTCTAAGATCTTCTTTGATTTCTTTTTTCAGTGTTTTATAATTTTCTTTGTAGATATCTTTTACCTCCTTGGTCAAGTTTATTCCTAGGTAATTTATTTTCTTGTGGGAGATCCTGAGTGGGAGTGTTTTCTGAATTTCTTTTTCAGTGGATTTATGGTTGGTGTACAGGAAAGCTTCTGATTTTTTTTTCTTTTTCTTTTTTTGGTGGTACTGGGGTTCCTGGAAGCCCTTCTACATCCGGGGTACACTCCCAGACCTATTTTTACATTTTTTTTATTTGGAAACAGGGTCTCATAAGCCAGCTCGCGCGGCTGGATTTGAACCTGCGCGATCCTCCTGTCTCTGCCTCCCAAGTGCGGGGATTACAAGCGTGTGCCACCACGCCCGGCTAAGCTTCTGATTTTTTAAGATTGATTTTTGTATCCAGATACTTTGCTGAATTTGTTGATCATTTCTATAAGCCTTTTGGTTGAGTTTGTTGGGTTTTCTAAATATAGTATCATGTCATCTGCAAATAGTGAAAGCTTAAGTTCTTCTTTTCCTATTTGTACTCCTTTGATTTCCTTTCCTTGCCTTATTGCTCTGGCTAGAGTCTCTAGTACTATATTGAAGAGAAGTGGTGATAGTGGACATCCTTGTCTCATTCCAGTTTTTAGGGGGAATTCTTTTTTTTTTTTATTGGTGCACTGTATTCATAGTGGGATACAAACTTTTGTAGACATACATGCACACATCGCCCAGTCAGCCCCCACCCGATCCCCACCCCATTCTCTCCCCATCTCTCCTTCCCATGCTTGGCTTAGTGGTTGACATCTAGTATTATAGCAATTTATCCAAAATTAAAAATGATAATTTCACATAACAGTTTCATTTGTCTGATACCAAGCTTTTTTTTTTTTTGTGGTACTGGGGTTCCTGGAAGCCCTTCTACCTCCGGGCTACACTCCCATACCTATTTTTACATGTTTACTTGGAAACAGGGTCTCCTAAACGAGCGCGCGCGGCTGGCTTCGAACCTGCGCGATCCTCCTGTCTCTGCCTCCCAAGCGCGGGGATTACAAGCGTACGCCACCACGCCCGGCGATACCAAGCTTTTGATGATTTAAAGATAACATTTCAATATTTATTTTTGCTTTCTTTCTTACCAGATAATTTTTTTTTCTATTTTTTTAGGTGAAACTATCATATATTTATATATTTATTTTTCAGGAAAAAAAAATCTACCCTAATAAGGAATATGGACTCTAGATACCTAAAATGATCTTGAAAAAGAACAAAGCTAGAAGATATATATTTTCTGATTTCAAACCATATAAAGCTACAATAATTGAAACAGTGTAGTACTGTTCTAAAGGCAGATATATAAACCATTGGAGTTAAATACAAGCCTAGAGCTAAATTCTTCCCTATATTGTCAAGTTATTTTTGACAAGGTTTCCATGAACATTTGGTGGTAGAAATAATAATCTTTTAACTAAATATTGTTGAAAAATAATACTTACATGGAAAAGAATAAAATTGGACCCTTACCTAATCCCATATACAAATATTAACTCAAAATAGATAAAAGACCTAAATATAAATCTTAAGACTATAAACTTTTAGGAGAAAATCTGGGTCATAAAACCTCACAACATTGAAATTGGCAGTGATTTCTTGGTTATGATTTCAATGGCACAGGCAACAGAGGAGTATACAGACTCCCTAAAAAATAAAAAATAAAAAAAATTGTATATCCAAAGACAATGTAAACAGAGTTAACAGTTACTAATAGAATGGGATAAAATATTTCCAAATGCTATATCTGAAGGTATATTAATATTCCGACTAGAAATCCTAAAAATTAACAACAATAAAGGCAAACAATACAATTTAGAGATAGGTAAAAGACTAACATAAATAATGAATCTCCAAAGATAACCAATCTTAGTTGTCTTTTGGATGGAAAATCTTGTTTCTCTCCCTCCCGGTCCCTCCCTCCCTTGCTTGGCTTAGTGATTGACTTTGATATGTTTAAGTACTTTATGTGTTTTAGAGATTTTTCTCTTCCCCCCTCCTTTCTCCTCCTTTAGGTTGTCTTGTTTGCTCCTCTATAGGATTTCCTGTTTCAAGAGTTCCTCCTATGACACATTTCTCCCTAACTCACATATTAGGGAAATCATCTGATTTCTGATTTTTTTGTGACTGACAAATCTCACTTAGCATAATGTCCTACAGTTCCATCCATTTTCCTAAAAATGATGTAATTGAGTTTTTTTTTGATGGCTGAGTAAAGTTCCATTGTGTACATATCCCACAGTTTTGTAATCCATTCATCTGTTGATGGACATCTTGGCTGGTTCTATAGTTTGGCTATGGTGAATTGGGCAGCTATGAACATAGATACACATGCATTAGTTTGGTAGTTTGCTTTCTTTTCTTTTGGGTAGATACCCAGAAGTGGTATTGCTGGATAAAATGGTAGATTTGTTCCCATTCTTCTGAGGATTCTCCATACTGTTTTCCAAAGTAGTTGCACTAATTTGCAATCCCACCAACAATGTCTTAGAGTTCCCACTTCTCCACATCCTCGCCAGCATCTGTTGTTGTTTGTGTTTTGAATGATTGCCATTCTAGTTGGAGTTAGGTGAAATCTCAGGGTAGTTTTGATTTGCATCTCTCAGATTGCCAGTGATGTCGAGCATTTTTTTCATGCATTTATTGGCCATTTGAATTTCTTCTTTTGTGAAGTGTCTATTTAGTGCATTTGCCCATTTTGTTATTGGATGCTTTGTTTTCTTAGTGTTGAGTTTCTTGAGTTCTCTGTATATTCTAGATATTAGTCCTCTATCGGTGGTGTAAGGTGGCAAAAATCTTCTCCCATTCTGTTGGCTCTCAATTGAGGTTCTTAATAGTTTCCTTTGCTGAACAGAAGCTCATCAGTTTCATGCAATCCCATGTATTGATTCTCCTTTTAATTTGTTGTGCCTTTGGGGTCTTGTTTTGGAAATGTTTGTCTGAGCCTATGTGTTGTAGTGTTGGACCTATGCCCTCTTCAAGGAGCTTCAAGGTCTCTGGTTTAATTTCCAAGTCTTGGATCCATCATGAGTTGACTTTTGTACAGGGTGAAAAAGTGGGATTAATATCCAATTTTCTGCATATGGTTAACCAGTTTTGCCAACACCATTTGTTGAAGAGGCTATCTTTTTTCCAGTGTATGTTTTTGGCCCCTTTGTCAAAAATCAATTGGCTGAAAGTGTGTGGACATGTTTCTGGGTCTTCTATTCTACTCCATTGGTCTATGTATCTGTTTTTTTGCCAGTACCATGCTGTTTTTATTACAATGGCTTTGTAGTATAGTTTAAAGTCAGGTATTGTGATTCCTCCTGCATGGTTTTTGTAGCTGAGAACTACCTTGGCTATTCTGGGCTTTTTGTTATTCCAGATAAATTTAAGGACTGATTTTTCTATGTCTGTGAGGAATGATCTTGGTAGTTTAATGGGCATTGCATTAAATCTGTAGATCACTTTTGGGAGGATGGCCATTTTAATGATATTTATTCTGCCAATCCATGAACATGGAAGGTCTTTCCATCTTCTAAGATCTTCTTTGATTTCTTTTTTCAGTGTTTTATAATTTTCTTTGTAGATATCTTTTACCTCCTTGGTCAAGTTTATTCCTAGGTAATTTATTTTCTTGTGGGAGATCCTGAGTGGGAGTGTTTTCTGAATTTCTTTTTCAGTGGATTTATGGTTGGTGTACAGGAAAGCTTCTGATTTTTTTTTCTTTTTCTTTTTTTGGTGGTACTGGGGTTCCTGGAAGCCCTTCTACATCCGGGGTACACTCCCAGACCTATTTTTACATTTTTTTTATTTGGAAACAGGGTCTCATAAGCCAGCTCGCGCGGCTGGATTTGAACCTGCGCGATCCTCCTGTCTCTGCCTCCCAAGTGCGGGGATTACAAGCGTGTGCCACCACGCCCGGCTAAGCTTCTGATTTTTTAAGATTGATTTTTGTATCCAGATACTTTGCTGAATTTGTTGATCATTTCTATAAGCCTTTTGGTTGAGTTTGTTGGGTTTTCTAAATATAGTATCATGTCATCTGCAAATAGTGAAAGCTTAAGTTCTTCTTTTCCTATTTGTACTCCTTTGATTTCCTTTCCTTGCCTTATTGCTCTGGCTAGAGTCTCTAGTACTATATTGAAGAGAAGTGGTGATAGTGGACATCCTTGTCTCATTCCAGTTTTTAGGGGGAATTCTTTTTTTTTTTTATTGGTGCACTGTATTCATAGTGGGATACAAACTTTTGTAGACATACATGCACACATCGCCCAGTCAGCCCCCACCCGATCCCCACCCCATTCTCTCCCCATCTCTCCTTCCCATGCTTGGCTTAGTGGTTGACATCTAGTATTATAGCAATTTATCCAAAATTAAAAATGATAATTTCACATAACAGTTTCATTTGTCTGATACCAAGCTTTTTTTTTTTTTGTGGTACTGGGGTTCCTGGAAGCCCTTCTACCTCCGGGCTACACTCCCATACCTATTTTTACATGTTTACTTGGAAACAGGGTCTCCTAAACGAGCGCGCGCGGCTGGCTTCGAACCTGCGCGATCCTCCTGTCTCTGCCTCCCAAGCGCGGGGATTACAAGCGTACGCCACCACGCCCGGCGATACCAAGCTTTTGATGATTTAAAGATAACATTTCAATATTTATTTTTGCTTTCTTTCTTACCAGATAATTTTTTTTTCTATTTTTTTAGGTGAAACTATCATATATTTATATATTTATTTTTCAGGAAAAAAAAATCTACCCTAATAAGGAATATGGACTCTAGATACCTAAAATGATCTTGAAAAAGAACAAAGCTAGAAGATATATATTTTCTGATTTCAAACCATATAAAGCTACAATAATTGAAACAGTGTAGTACTGTTCTAAAGGCAGATATATAAACCATTGGAGTTAAATACAAGCCTAGAGCTAAATTCTTCCCTATATTGTCAAGTTATTTTTGACAAGGTTTCCATGAACATTTGGTGGTAGAAATAATAATCTTTTAACTAAATATTGTTGAAAAATAATACTTACATGGAAAAGAATAAAATTGGACCCTTACCTAATCCCATATACAAATATTAACTCAAAATAGATAAAAGACCTAAATATAAATCTTAAGACTATAAACTTTTAGGAGAAAATCTGGGTCATAAAACCTCACAACATTGAAATTGGCAGTGATTTCTTGGTTATGATTTCAATGGCACAGGCAACAGAGGAGTATACAGACTCCCTAAAAAATAAAAAATAAAAAAAATTGTATATCCAAAGACAATGTAAACAGAGTTAACAGTTACTAATAGAATGGGATAAAATATTTCCAAATGCTATATCTGAAGGTATATTAATATTCCGACTAGAAATCCTAAAAATTAACAACAATAAAGGCAAACAATACAATTTAGAGATAGGTAAAAGACTAACATAAATAATGAATCTCCAAAGATAACCAATCTTAGTTGTCTGTTGGATGGAAACTCTTGTTTCTCTGGTTCTGGTGTGTGTTACCTATTTCTTCTTTGTAGTTAATCTCTTTGAGTATTTTCTGTAGCACTGGTTTTGAAGACATAAATTCCTTCAGTTTCTGTTTGTCATGGAAGCTTCTTATTTCTCCATCTAATTTGAGAGAAAGTTTTGCTGGGTAGGAAATTTTTGGCTGGAAGTTGTTTTCTTTCAGAGTTTGGAATATGTTACTCCATGCCATTCTGGCTTTCATGACTTGGTTTGGGAAGTCTGGAGTGATTCTAATTGGTTTGCCTCTGAATGTCACGTGGCCTTTTGTTTTTGTTGCCTTTAAGATTGACAATTATGTGGCATGGGGATCCTCTTCCCTGATCCTGTCTAATGGGATTTCTATAAGTTTCCTGGACCTGTGTATCGACCTCTTGCTCTATGTTTGGAAAATTTTTTGCTATTACTTCCTTGAAGAGAATGTTGATCCCTTTGGTTTCATCTTCTTTTCCCTCCTCTATTCCAATTATTCTTAGGTTAGCTCTCTTAAAATGGGCCCATATTTCTTCAATGTCAGATTCCTGTTGTCGGGTTTTTTTTTTTTCTAAATTAGAAATTATGTGTTCAATTTTGGAATGATCATCTTCAAGAAGCGAGATTCTATTCTCCATGTAGTCTAATCTGTTGTTTATAGTTTGAATTGAGGCCTTTACTTCATTGATTGCATCCTTTATCTCTTTTTGATTCTCTCTGAATTCTTTTTAAAATTCCTCTTTTATTTCTAAGGTTATTTTCCTGATTTGATCTTCTAGAGATCTTTGGATTTCTGTGTTATCAGATTCTGATGTGGGGTTCTGGGCATTTACTGCTCCATTGTTATTTCTCTTTCCCATGATTTTGGAAGTTTGTGCCTTCTCTGGGTTCTTTCCTGGGTCACTACGAGCTCACTTAAGATGCTCTGGATCTCGAGTCTGTGGTATCTCAGTCACCACTACTCCTTTACTGGGTTGTATCACAAAGTCTCAGACCCATGGAATCAATTGAGGCTGCTTAGACCATGGGGGGTGCCAAGTTGGGCGTTCTCCAGCGGGGAGTTGTGACTATGGTATGATATCTCTGCCACCGTCACTCCCTCACTGAGTTGCACTGCTAAAATCTCCGACCCAGGGAGACTATCTGCTCAAGTCCCTGGGATTGCAGTTCTGGGATTTCTCCCCTAGGAGCTGCAATTTGACTCACGGTTGTTGAGTGTGCTGATGGAGCTATAGAGAACTCGGTGGATTCGCTGCTGCCGCCACTGGCAATATGGCACGACTGCCACGCCCTCGGCCATGATGTGGTGTATTTCTTCTTTGGTTTTGAGCTCCTCTTGAGTCCCTGCCAGGTGTGCTGTGCCCAGCCCTTGGGAGCTTTAGATGTTCCCTGCGCCAACAAAACTGCTGACTGCCGCCCAGCTGTTCAGCACCTGCTCACCTCAGCTCGCTGCCCACCCCTCCTCTCTGGATCCTGGTGGCTGGTTGAGTGTGTTGGTCTTCAGCTGTCCGGTGAACTCGCTGCTGCTGCTGGCAGTAAGGTGCTGCTGTCGCATCCTCGGCCGTGAGATTGGTGTAGTTCTTCTCTGGTGTTTGAGCTCCGCTGAGTCCCTGCGGAGTGTGCTGATTCCAGCCCTTGGGAGCTTTAGATGCTCCTTGCACTGAAGAAACTGCTGACTGCCACCCAGCTGTTCAGCAGTGGCTCACCTCGGCTCGCTGTCCACCCCTCCTCTCTGGAGCCTGGTGGCTGATTGAGTGCGTTGGTCTAGGGCCGACCGGTGAACTCGTCGCTGCCACCAGCAGTAAGGCACTGCTGCTGCGTCCTAGGCCACAAGGCTGGTGTACCTCCTCTTTGGATTTGAACTCCGTTCTGAGTTTCCCTCCTCTCTGGAGCCTGGTGCTACTAGCGAAGATGTAGGCCGCACTGTTCCTCTCCGCCGCTCCTGCCACTCTGCTCCTCGCTGGGGCTCCGGATGCTCCAGCCTCTTTGCTCCGCAGCTCTGGCTGCTCCGCCCTGGGGCTCTAGGTGCTCCACGCCGTGGGTCCGGCTGCTCCGCAACCAGGCTCTGGCTGCTCCGGCTCCTTTGTGCCACGGCTCTGGCTGCTCTGCGCGCCACGGGTCCGGCTGCTCTGTGCTGCGGGTCCTGTTGCTCTGCTCCCCGGCTATAGCCGCTCCAGCTCCTTTGTGCCGGTCCGGCTGCTCTGCGCTGCAGGTCTGGCTACTCCGCTCCCCGGCTATGGCCGCTCCAGCTCCGCCTTTTTAAATTTTTATATTGAAACACAGTCTCACTAAATTGCTGAAGGTCTTGCTAGATTGCTGAGTTTGGCTTTGAGCCTGCATCCTCCTGTCTCAGCCTCCCAAGTACTGAGATTATAGCCATGGCACATCATGCCTGAAAAAAGCTATAGCATTTAAAAATGAACTGTTTACAGCTGGGCGTGGTGGCACAGGCTTGTAGTTCCCAAGCTTGGGAGGTGGGGACAGGAGGATTGCACAGGTTCAAAGCCAGCTGTGCTAGCTTAAGAGACCCTGTTTCCAAATAAAAAAGTATAAAAATAGATCTGGGAGTGTAGCCCAGAGGTAGAAGTGCTTCCAGAACCCCAGTACCACCAAAAAAAAAAAAAAAAAAAAAAAAAAGAACGGTTTACATAAAAAACAAAATAAAACAGAGCTATATATCTAGATATGTGCATAAAAACAAATAAAAGTGAATGAAAAAAACAAGAAGGGCACAGATCAATTAGTTAAGCAAATGTTTGAAAGAACTGAGGAAGGGTCCATAAAGAAAAAGAGAAGCGGAGAAGAGGAAAGGGCCTCACGATCCACCACAGACTCATATATATCTATATTGAGGTTTTTTTTGTTATTTCATGTAATTTTCAAAACTTTAGTAATGTGGTCATCCATTTTTATAGATGAGGTGACTGGGCTTACAGAGATTAAGGAGATAACTTACCTGAAGTTCCCTAGAGAGTTGATGGTAGATAAGGGCATCCAGCACATGCAAAAGCTTCTTTTATTTTTATATATTATTTTTGGTGGAAATGTAATTGTGCATCATAGTGAGATTCAAAGTGATACACACACATACATACATACATACATACATACATACATACATACATACACTACTTAGTGTATTTCCCTCCATATCACCCTCCTACCTCCCCATACATGAGATTGGAAGTGAAAACTTGTATGGGTGTAATCTGATCTGAACTGTTCCCTTCTTCAATCCTCTTTTACCCTCTCCACTTTTTCCTCCAATCTTCTTCCACTATTTTAGTTTTCTTCCCTCATTTTACTAAAGTCTTTTTGATTTTTATTTTTATCTCTAGCTTCCACGTATGAGAGAAAACATATGATCCTTGACTTTCTGAGACAGCTGATTTTACTTAGCATAGTATTCTTTAGTTCTATTTTCTGAAAATGACATAATTTTGTGTTTTTTTATGAGTAAAATTCCATTGCATGTATATATCAGTTTTATTACCTATTCTTCTGTTAATGAACACCTAGATTGTTTCCATAATTTTACTATTTGTGAACTCTGCTGCTGTATACACAGATATACATGTATCACTATAGCATTCTAACTTCAATTTCTTTGGAAAGATACTAAGAGTGGTGTAACTGGTCATATGGCAATTCTACTTCTAGTTGTTTAAAGAATCTTCATAATAGCTGTAGTAATTTATAATCTTCTGAAAAACCACTCCAAAAGCTGGTCTAGGTGTTTTTTTTAAGATGATTGAAAACAAAAAACTTTATCTTATATAAAACTATGTCCCTGTAGGAGAACTAAAAATTTCCCTATTGGAGAACTAAAAACGTTTATAGATTCTGGCCTGGCATGTAATCTATGCACACTTGTAATCCCCATGCTTGGGAGGCAGAGACAGGATGAGCATGCAGGTTTGAAGCCAGCCTCGCTGGCTTAAGAGACCTTGTTTCCAAATTAAAAAAGTAATAATAATATAAAATAGGTCTGAGAGTGTAGCCCGGAGGTAGAAGGGTTCCATTCCCAGCACCACCAAAAAAAAAAAAAAAAAAAAAAAAAAGTTTATAGATTCTGACTTAAATGTGTATAAACTATGCCTAAAATTATTTTGCTGGACATATTTTATATAATAAGATTAAACCCAGGTCTTTTAAAGTGGTATGATTTTCTCTACTTTGATAAAGTCATAAAAAAATCAAATAACAGTTATATCTACACAAGGCCAAAATGCACTTAAGTTCTATCCATTTAAGTTTATATTTTCAACCTGTAGTTTCAACAAATAACTAAATACATAATGAGAATTACACTGGACTTTTCTGATTTTCTTAAATAAATAATAAGTCTCAGAATTAATGCTTTGATTTCCCCAAACTGTTTAATCTGTCTGTTCTTTCTCATAGTAATGCTTTTGTAATAAATTAGATTCCAAATTGTTTGTTATTATCTACATTTACTTTCAATGTGTGAGATTTGCTTTTTGTATTTTAAATGAGTATGTTTCTTTAGAAAAGCAATAAAGCAATATTAAATGCATAAATTAAGGCAAACACAGGGCTCTGGAGGATTTTCCAATATTAAATTTGAATGCATTTTAAATGAAAAACATGTTTCAGGCTCTGGATAGAACCAAATAGTGAGGAAAAAACCAACCAATATATATTCACTCAGAGGCCTCAAATTCAGGTTCAAATATTAATTTGAGAAGATCCTGCAAACATGGAGTGATCAATAAAGCTTCTGATGGCTGGATGCTTTCCCATGAATTTGCCAATAGAATCAGTGATTATTTCATGAGCATTAATTGAATGTGTTAGTTTCCAACACAGTGAGTTCACAGAACTACCACAAGTACGTACATGTGTGTCATTTTTCAGTCATTGTCAATCTGTGTCCACTGTATGTGTGGGTGGGTTCCCATTGGATCCTTTAGCACGTCTACCTGCTGGCTGGGATTAGCAATTGAGCCTGTATTATGAATGGGATAAAGACAACTGGTTCCCAGGGGTTTCTGTGAGTGACTTTGGGTTCATTAACTAGAAACTAAAATTTAATCTAGTTCCTGACAGCATTACTCTTTTCATTATGCCATTTTTTTCCTTGAAAAGAGCTTTTTTTTTTTTTTACTTTTTTAAGGCAGTTTTTTTGCATTTTTCTATTTCACCTGAGTGAATGGAAAATATATTTAACATAATTCTCTTTAAATAAAGTTTTTGTTCTTCTCTGATAAAAGAAGCTATTACTTCTGAATTTATAAGACATGTGAAAGAATATTACATCAGCCAGGTGTGGTGGCCCATGCTAGTAATCCTAATTCTTGGGAGACTGAGACAGGACGATCATGGATCACAGCCAGCCTCAGCTACTTAGAGAGGATTTCTGCAACTTGGTGAGATTCTGTTTCAAAATAAAGAATAAAAAATGGGGCTGGGGGTCTTTCTTGGAGTAAGAATGCCCCTGGGTTCCATCCCAGTACTGCAAAAAAAAGAGAAGAAAGAAGAAAGAAAGAAAGAAAGAAAGAAAGAAAGAAAGAAAGAAAGAAAGAAAGAAAGAAAGAGGAAAGAAGGACTATTACATCACATTTGAGTCTGGTGAATGAACAAAATGTACTCATTGTGATAGTTGAGAGATAAACCAGTCTTTATTTTCTCTTTCACTTTCACACATGTTAGACTAAAAAAAAAACACAAAAATTAACTTAAAAGTTACAGTGGATGTTTCTCTCTCTTTTTTTTTTTCCCATACTGGGGGTTGAACCCAGGGACATTCTACCTCCTAGCTATACTCCCAGACCTGTTTTTTATTCTTTATTTTGAAGCAGAGTCTCACTAAGTTTCAGAGTGTCTCACTGAGTAGCTTATGCTGGCCGGGAACCTGTGATATGCCTGTCTCAGCCTCGCAAGTTCTGGGATTACAAATATGCATCACCACGCCCAGGTTAAAGTACATGTTTTAAAAAGAGAAATTAAACTGGGTGTGGTGGCATTCTCCTGAGGATCACAGGTTAAGGCTAGCCTCAGAGACCCTTGGCACCTTAGTGGGAACCTATATCAAAATGAAAATAAGCTGGGCATGGTGGTACATGCTTGTAATTCCAGCATTTAGGTGGCTGAGACAGGAGAATCTCGGTTTGAGGACAGCCTCAGCTACTTAGTGAGGCCCTTTGCAACTCAGTGAGACCCTGTTTCAAAATAAAGAATAAAAAATAGGACTGAGGGGGTGGCTCAGAAGTAGAATGCTTCTGGGTTCCATCCCCAGTACCATAAATAAATAAATAAATAAATAAATAAATAAATAAATAAATAAATAAATAAAACTATTTGCAGTCTGAGTGGATGGCAATCACAAAAGTTTGTTTGCATGTGTTTGTGTGTATACGTGTGTGTGTGTGTGTGTGTGTGTGTGTGTGTTTACACTCATTCCCTTGAATATATATTCTCAAAAACCTTCCTTGAGCCATGAGCCATGAGCCAGAGCAATTATAACAGCAAAACCAAAGCATGTAGACAACATCTGCCACTAGCCCTTGGGAGGAGGTCTCTGTCCAAATTTCAAATCACACGTGAATGCAGAAAAGCCAACTCTGTCAGTAATAAGATTTGCATGGTCTCAGCAACTCTCCAGAAAGAACTGAGGTCCAGGAAGCAGAAAACCTTTAGTTTGAAAAGTTTCTCACTGGAAAGCTCAGTGGGTCATTTTGAGAACAGCATCCAGACTGGAACATGACTTTGTCAGGCCCTGTTTCAGGAACATGCATACATTTGGTTAAGACATAGTATGGACTTTGAGAATTCTCAGTGCTCACCAATCAAATTTATTTTCTAGTATAATATCCCACACTGATGAGAAAATGCTGAGCATCTTTCTCTAAGGCAAATATGGGCAGAAGGAAGGGAGACATTGAAAGTAGAAAGAGGTAAGAGCAGACTTTTAACATATTCTTAAACTTTAACATAAACGAAGAGGGATCTCCAGAATGTTAGGCTTAAAATTGTCTTACTCTCATTTTTCTTTGAAGAAAACAAAAGCTTACTTCACTTAAACAAGAACAATGCATAAAGATGGAATCGAATTCCATACAAAATTTTTGAAGAGAGATAAAATGGGGGAAGGGGAAAAATAACTAGAATAGCACCTTTTCAATAAGGATGTCATGTCTCAAGCTATTTGTATCTATTGAAAAATGCTAGAAACAACAATCAACCAAGAATATTGCTAATATACCTGGGCATGATGGCACACACCTGTAATCCCAATACTTGAGAGACTGAGACAAGAAGATCTCAGGTTTGAGTCCAGCCTTGGCAACAACAATGGGCCTGGAGTTGTAGCTCAGAAGTAGAATGCCCTTGGGTTCAATCCTCAGTCTCTCTCTCTCTCTCTCTCTCTCTCTCTCTCTCTCTCTCTCTCTCTTACACACACACACACACACACACACACACACACACACACACACACACACCATTGCTACAGAACAAAGTATGAACTCCATAGCACATTTCCCACTAAAAGGGAATGGGCTCATTGAAGAAACAGCAGGTCCTGAGCAGGATGGGTGCAAAATGAGCCTATAAACTTTGTCATAGTGGAAATTGGAGGAAATTAAAATGTACTAGGCTCATGTCAAAAGGACTTAGAAACAAATTTTGAGAAGTTCCTAAGGCTGACTATGTAACAACTTGAGGATCAACAAGAAGGATAACTTGAATAAACTAAAACACAACAAATATATTGTAACCTATGGGTTCATTTTGATTTTTTAAAATTCACTGGTAACTTAGTATTTTCTAGAAATTCAGAGATGATTGGGAAATTCTTCAGCCACATAAAGGTTGTTGCTGAAAATTCACAAATAAATGAAATAATATAGGTTTTAATCTAACTTTCCTATCTGTTTTGCACCTGAGATTAACTAGTTGAGAGAAAAATTCTCTTTATAGAAGTATTCTAATTGAAAAAGAAACAAGAAATAATATGGGCATTTTAGAGATCTCTAATAAACATACTAACTGAGGTTATAATTCCCATTGAGTTCTCATGTTGCAGCAAGATAGACAAGTGACTATTTTGTGCCTCCTAATAGAAGTACATACACATACCTTTGGAGCATGCTTGCCAAAATATCAAACTTATTATTTTAAGCTTCCAGATCTAACTGTCAACTTATGAAAAATTCTGGGAGGAGGAGCTTGTTAAATTCCACCACAGTGATGAAGTGTATTACTCCAGACTGTGGGCAACTTGACCAGAGCAACCCATCTAGCTTCTACAACAAGTACTACAAGACAAAATAAAATATAGAGGAGAGAATATGTAAATTAAAAAGATTTAAGAGATACATCAACTAAAGAGAATAAATATACATTGCTTACATCCTAATTTGAATTCTGAATAAAATATATTTTATAATATTTACTTATTATACATATACATATTATAATTTATAGTAATATTGTAATATATATAACAGTGTAATGTGTATATAAGATTGTAATGTAACATATAACATAGCATGTAATATATAGTAATATTTTATACATATTATATATACATATTGTTAGATGTATATATTATAGTATACATTGTGATGTAGTATATATTACAGAGAGAGTCATAATAACTGAGAAAAGTTGTTTATTATCTGGATATTTAATGGTCTTAAGAAATTGTTATTATTATTCAAAGTATGAGGGTGTAGCTCAGATGTTGGAAACAAATATGTACAGGGCACTTGGTAATCAATATGCACAGAGCAGTTATAGTAATGGCAGATACGTGTACAGAGAGGGCACAGGGTGAGATCTGGAATAAAACACACTAAATGCGCTGTGCATATTCATTACCAAGTGCTCTGTGTATATTTATTACCAACTGCCCTGTGCATATTGATTACCAACTGCCCTGTGTATATTTGTTTCCAACACTCTGAGTGCCATTCATTTATTGTTTTTGTTTTTCTGGTAATGGGATTGAAACCCAAAGGCATTCTACATCTGAGCTACACCCTCAGTCCCTATTTTTTATTTTTTATTTTGAAACAAGGTCTCATTAAGTTACAGAGGGCCTTACTAAGTAGCTGAGGTTGGCTGTGAACCTGCAATCCTCTGTCTCAGCTTCCCAAGTACTGACATTAAAAGTGTGCACCACCATGCCCAGCTGAATCTCATTATGATGTACAATTAAAATGCAATTATAAAAGTATATTTTAAAAGAACAATGCTTATAATTGCTGGTCTCTATGGCTAGGCAATAGGCTCATAAAGTTTATAAGAATTGTCTTTCTACATTTTTGTATCTTTGAAATTGACTAAAATATAAAATTTCTTCTCAATATTCTCAAAATGTCTCACTCTATCTCTTGGACTAATAATATATTAAGAGAATGAAAGAAGCCAGGCAAAGTTGGTCAGATTCTGGATATATTTGAATGTCAATAGGTGGTGGTGCTGTGGGGTGAGAGAGAGGGTAGTCATGAGTTTGAGATCTGAAAGTGGAAGGATATAGTTAATATATACTGAGCTGGGAAAAGCAGAGGAGGCGATGCTGTGAGACATAGGAAAGATGCAGGGAAGCCCAGCAATGGCAGTTTTGGATGGCTCTTGCACAGGAGAGGCAGTGGCCTTTGTGACTGGGCTATCTCAGGTCACCAAATGCTGCTCTAACTTGTGGATTAGCATTAACAACAGGGCACTTAGGCTAAATCTGTTGGTTATACAGTTCACATCTTCCTTACCGAGATGGTCCTTCCCTAGCACAGGTAAAGTCAAAGAAATGTAAGTTGCGTTCATATCTTTTCTTTCTGTGTAGTGATAAAGTAATTCACTCACACTCAGCACTTTTAGAGTATTTGACTCAAAGTATTTTTACTAAAAAATTTTTACTAAAGTATTTTTACTATAAAGTATCAGAGAATAGCAGGATATTTATTAAGTAGGAAAATGCACATCAATTTTAAAATGTCCAAAATCACAAATATCTTTATTTTGTACTTCCTCATAAAATATTGGAGAATTGAGTTTAGTCTTTGATTAAATATATATATATAGTATATATAAATATACTTTGTTCTAATCATAGTATATACTCAGTAACATAAAATAATAAATATTATAAATAAAATAATATTTATAAGATGTTATATAATAGTAATTATTTTTAATACCACATAACTTTGTATCAAAAAGAACTTGCATGATCTAAAAATTTTTCTGTTCTGTTGACTATCATTTTTCTGTACTGTAAGCATCACTACACACATACACACACACACACACATGCACACATTCACAGGCGTACTCTTATTCATGCAGGTATTTTAAAAAATTTCTTTGGATGGATTTACATAATACAGTTACCTCTCAGTTTAAAAGTATTCATGGAAGCCAGGCGTGGTGGCACACTCTTGTAATTAAGTAGTTGGGAGACTGAAACAGAAGGATTGCAAGGCTGAAGCCATCTTTGACAACTTGGCAAGGCCCTCCACAACTAAGCGAGACCCTGTTTCCAAATAAGAAATTAAATCGGGCTGAGGGTTTAGCTCAGAGGTAGACTGCCTATGAGTTCAATCCCTAGTGCCACACACAAAAAAATAATCATGGAATTAACCAAATATTTTCTAAAAGGCCATGACCAATTCTATTGTTCGTTCCAGACTATACCTTTGTCAACCTTGCCTATATCATTAAAATATATATTAACAACTTTAGGTATTAGTCCACTGTTTTTGTTACATTGATTTACTTAACTCTGAAATTTTTTGTTATTATTACTGTGTTTTTTCTTGTGAACTTATCTAACAAAGATTTTCTATTCCTGGAACAACTTGTATAACTTCTTAACAGCTTGTACAACCCCCTTTATTAACCTTTATACTACTTATTATTATGTTTTTTTTAAGCAGGGACGTCTTTATGTATGCATTTATTTGGTACCGGAGACTGAACCCAGGGGCTTTCCTCTTTGTGAGCGCTTTTTATTTTGAAATAGGGTCAAAGTTGCAGAAGCTGGTCTGGAACCTGTGATCCTCCTTTCTAAGCCTCCCAAGTACTAGAATTATAGGCATATACCACCATGCATGATTGGGAATTATTTATTTTAACAAGGAAGTAATAATTAACCTTCTTAATTATGTAAAACATGACCTTACTGAAATGATAATTATATATACAAGTTTCTATAATTGTAAAATGCAACCTTCATAATCTACCAGAACATTTATTGAGTGAAGTTAATTCAACAACCACAATTATTGTTATGAGAGCTAAAATCTATGGAAAAGTTAGGTGTAAATCTCTTTTATGTATTGAAACTCATTCAACTCTTATACCTAGAAGTTAGTTATTATTAAGACTAAATAGACAAAATATATCAAATAAAACAAGTTGTAAATCTCTTTCATCTAATGAAACTCAATTAATTCTATCCCTAGAAGTTAGGTATTGTTAAGACTAAATATGTCAAGGTTCCTAGTTAGTAATTGAAAATAGGCCACTAGAAGCTGTGGATAGGTAAGTACTTAGACACAATGCAATAGTCATTTCCTTTGGAGAGAAATGTTAGAAATATTTACACTGTTACTAGTCAGTCTTTAGAAGGTGAAGAAAAGAAGTAGAACTTGGAGTTGGGGGAATCATGTTCTTCTCCTGTTAGGATGCAGAGGCTTTTGAAAAAGTGCTATCCTCTCTAGTGCTGCAGCATTCCATGAAGTAATAGCTATTTGTTTAGGGTCTTTATTTCCTGGTGCTCTCTTTTATATTGCCCATGTCCTGTGGATAGGTTAGATACACTCTAAATCAGGCTCTTGGAAAAACTTCAGGATCATCCATTTGACATATAAAATATTCTCACTGAGGTTCTTTATTTTCTGTTTATAAACAAAGCTTCTAGGTGGGGAGACACTTGCTCTCATTTAACAGCTTGCTCTCTCTCTCTCTCTCTCTCTCTCTCTCTCTCTCTCTCTCTCCCTCACCAGTGTATCTGGAATGGAAAGTACTGACCTCTGAAATGACTGCCACTGAGCATTGAAAAGAAAAGATTTGGATCTCTTGATGTCATGAGGCTGAATGCACATTTTTAACTAGGACTTTGGCAAAGTTGTCAGATAAACAAACCTGTTTCTTTAAAAAGATTCTTTACAGCACAGGCTACTTTACATAGATAAAATTGTTTGGCTTTTTTTAAAATTAGGAATATTTTCCAGGCAACTGTAATCCCAATTAAGATATTTGTAAAATATATTATTTTTCTGAGACCTAAGTCCATGATATTTTGTTTATTTTCTTTGGCTGAGAACATGCTGGATAATTTTTCAGTGAATAGAATAAATTATTATTGATCAAGTACTGTGGGTATATTCTGTGCTGCATACAACTTAATAGGGGTGACACAGTTCTTGCCCTGAATACCTTTCTTCTGTGCTAGTCCAAGTGATAATACACTTTGTACCCAGTCCAGAGAGTTTTACCTGGCCATGAAGTCTAAGAATTCCATTTCACTAGGTTCATAGTCAGAGGTTCTTTTTCTGGGAAATTGTTACATGATATCTAGTTTATAAACTACAAGGGGAGTATTGAATACTAAAAAAGATAGTATCAGAGGCTCACAAAAGAAAACCTGGATGGGTCATAGGTGATGTAAATAGGAGCCATGAGAATAGCAAAGGCCAAAGTGGAAGGGAAACACCTGAAAGGATTTGAAACAACAAGAAGGGTAATTTTCTTATAGAAGGCTGAAGAAAGAAAAGTGACCCAAATATTACTTTTTCGTATTCACCTGCATCATTCTATGTTGATTTAACTGCTTCTGCAATAAAAAGTATCTCCACCTAAGACTGTTAATATTTTATACAACACTTACTTGATGCTGAGCAATTTACCTGATGGGTAGGGAAAATTTTAAATGTAATGGCTATTTTTATCAAAATGATGTTTGCTTGCCTGAGCATGATAGTGCACACTTAAAGTCCCAGTAGGGAGGCTGAAACAGGAGAATTGCACGTTCAAAGATAGTCTCAGAAATTTAATGGGACTCTCAACAACATATTATGACCTTGTTGGGTTCAATTTCCAGTAAAATAACCTTTCTTTCCCTTTTTCTCTCTCACTGTTTTTCTTTTAACTTAGAAAGTCCCCACAAGGCCTATAATAAAAATTAGAACTCTTCTTCCTCATTCCTCTCACTCCCAGGAATGATAAAAAATAATTTTTATAAGTGGAAAAAATCAGACTCTCATCTGGATAGAAAATGAACCTATCTCAGTGCTAATATTTAATCATTAATTTGCAAGGAAACCATATTAAAGGAGAATCACAACACAAGACTATTATATTAATCTCTCAGGAATTATTTACATTGTGTTTTTCTACAAATTCTTTCTCTATAGGGCTGTAAAATAGTTAAAAGACAATGAAGAAGACAATTTCTTTTTCATAGCTAAATACAGAATATCCCCTATTCTGATACAGAATAGGAGATATTTATAGGTATCCCCAAGAAAAATCTCATTTATTGGTGTTTGGAGCTGATGTAATTGAGTCATGAGTATTGTAATGCAGGAGTATATAAGCCCATCCTAATGGATTTATGTGGGTGGTGGCCTGGCTTGTGGAGTATGGCTGGAGAAGCTGTGTCTCTAGGGATGTGACCTTGGGGATTAAGTGAATAATCCCTCCTTCCCTGATCTCTCGCCTCTGTGATGTGTACATGCCCTCTCTCAACGTACCACTGACATGCTCTGAGATACATAGTCCCCGGCCTCGCAAGGACTGAACGAAAACCATAAGAATGTAATTCTTTTTTCCTCTAAATTACAGGATCAATCTTTTAGATTATAGCTATAAGAATGCTGATTGGAACACCTGTGGGCTCTTATCATCTATGAAGATGTGCTCTAAATAATGTAGAGCTCTCCTCTGAGGTCACCTAGTAGGTTTTTTTTTATCCATTTCAAAGTCTTTCACAATTTTCCTTCACAGAGATTATCACTTCCTACCATTGTAGCTGACTCCATGTTTTAAAATAGCTATCTTTCTCTCTTTCTCTCTCTCTCTCTCTCTCTCTCTCTCTCTCTCTCTCTCTCTCTCGTTTCAGTGTTTTTATTTATCATTATTATTTTATACTTTTATTGGTATACTGTAATCTCACATTATAATGTTCAGAGCACAGTAAATGGGGTAATCCTCTTCTTGCCTATCAAAATTTTATGGCTGAAATAACTATCAAAAGTCAGGTTAACAAGAAAAAAAGCATGACAGATTCATTTGATAATAGTTGTATTGATACAGGATTTTTTAGTTTGAGGGCATTAGAGACTAGGGGTGAAGGATTCATTTTATGTTTGGGCCTAATAAAGCATGGACAGCTGTGAAGAATTATAATCAGAGAAAATAGATGTGAGATCATGGAATCAGACTGGGTGGGGAGACCCAGAAAAGCATGTCTTCTCCATTTTCGTGGCTTTTGTGCAGCATGTCCCCCTCCCAAGTATGGAGCCAGGCCTTTTATGGATTGGGAATCTTATGATCAGACATCTCTTATGTCTATCAGACAAGGTAGGTGAGAGAATTTTTTTACAGCCAGATCTAAAAAAAATGTAGGAAGATTAGAATAATGTTTTCATGCTTTGTGGAAGGCTTTGGGAGAAAGAATTTCTATGATCTGCATTGGAGAGCAGGAATTCCAGTTTCTATGACTTCTGTAACTGGCAATATTTAGATACTAGTTATTGATTTCTTTGTATAAAAAATTATGGGATTTCAGTCACAAGTCATTTCTTGCAGGTCCTTTTCTTTGCTGCCACCTATCATTGTCAGACCCCTGCCAAATTTAAGCCAATGTTTAGTCTGCTGCTGACTTTCTGGGATTTCTTACAGACTGTATATAAAACCCTTGCACTTGTTTCCCTCATTTCCTGAGTCTCATGTCTCCCTCTATATTGATTTGCACCTTTAATTTGTTTATTTGTTTATTTATTTTTTGGTGGTACTAGGGTTCCTGGAAGCCCTTCTACCTCCGGGCTACACTCCCAGACCTATTTTTACATTTTTTTTTCATTTGGAAACAGGGTCTCCTAAGCCAGCACACATAGCTGGCTTCGATCCTCCTGTCTCTGCCTCCCAAGCGCGGGGATTACAAGCGTGCGCCACCATGCCTGGCTTTTAATTTGTTTATAATTTTAAAATTTTTGTTATAATTATAAATTGACAAGTTATAATTGCATGTGTTTATGGGTACAAAGTGATATTATGACTTATGAATATAATGTGGGTTGATTAGAGCAAAATAGTTAACATACCTATCACCTCAAATACTTTTTAAGAACATGTGACATTCACTCTCTAGTGATTTTGAAATGTATACTACATTATTTACTATATTCACCATGCTGTTCAATGTGTCTCAAAGGAAAAGAAAGCCCTCTTTTCTGCCTGAGGCTCTGCACTCTCTGACCATCATATCTTCCTCCCTCTCCAGCCTCCAGTAAGCACTGTTCTACTCTGTGCTTGCTCGGGTTTGATTGTATTATATTCCACACATAAATGAGAACATGCTGTATTTGTTTTTCTGTACTTTCTTGGCTGTGTGTGTGTGTGTGTGTGTGTGTGTGTGTGTGTGTGTTACTAGAGATAGAACCCAGAGGCCTTCTACCTCTGGGCTACACCCAGACCTATTTTACATTTTATTTGGAATCAGGGTCTCACTAAGCTGCTGAGAGCCTCACTAAATAGCTGAGGCTGGCTTCGAACCTGCACAATTCTCCTCTCTCAGCCTCCCTAGTACTGGGATTACAAGCATGTGCCACCACGCCCAGCTTTCTTGGCTTTTTAACTTAGTAGAGTGTTCTCTAATTCCATCCAGGTTGTTGCAAATAATATTTTCTTTTCATTTTAAAACCTGAATAGTACTCAAGTGTGTCTATGTACCATATTTTCTTTATCTATTCCTCCACTGATAGAGGTAGATTTCCTAACTTGGCTATTGTGAAAAGTGCTGTAAAAATCATTGTATGTTCTTTGGGCATACATCTCTTTGACATACTACTTTCAGATCTTTGGAGTAAATGTCAAGAAATGGGGTCACTGTATTATAAATAAAAACTCTTAGTTTTTTGAAGAATCTTCATATGATCTTTCATAATGGCAAAACTAATCGGCTTTCCCACCAATACTGTGGTCAGGTTTTCTTTGTTCCACATACTGGTTGATGATTATCTTTTCCTTTTTTTTTTTTTAAGTTGTTCTGATAGGCATGAAGTACACCTTTAATTTTATGGAGCTGATCCTTCATTAACTTTTCAACAAAAGGTAAATGGAAGGTAAAATTTTAAGGCTTCATACCTCTAAAGAGTATAATTAGTTTATCTTTATACATGATTTTTAAAATTTGGATATGGATGATTATATTTTGAGATAATTTTCTTAAAAAATATGAAACAAGGTACTTTTCAGTAGCATCGATATTATAGCATAATTTTCAAGATAAAAGATTTCATTCTTATTCCCTGTCTTTATCCTTATGATTTTTCTAACTGGAAACTTTAAAATATTTTTACTTGGTTTCCATTTTTCACAATATTGTGCCCTTATAAAGGTCTTTTCCTTATTTAATGTCTGAGAACATAGTGAGTTCTTATATTTTTGGAAATGTATGACCTTTGGTTCTAGGAAATCATTTTACTTTGTTCATTTTTATCCCTCTATTTTTCTTTCTCTTTAGAATTGCTGCTATGCAAATGGAGAACTTCAGGAATGTATTTCTCAACTTTATATGCCAGAAATTTGTTAATTCTTTGAAAAAATTTTCACAATTAATATTGATCCAAGTTTATTTTTATATCATCTTCTTTTTTGATAAATACAATAGCATATCTAATATTATCCATATATCATATTAATTTAATATTGACTTCCTTCTGTTCATTGCTCTTTCTTCTTAGTTCTTTGATTTTGACTAGTTGACTGGGTCTCTTTCATATGAGAAGCTTTTCTCAGATGTCCTCTGGTGATGGTCTAGATTTTGTACTTAACACCAAGAATAAATTAATGTTTCTATGGCTTTCTGAATTCAGGAAGAGTATATTATTTCTTGAAATTCCACCATTTAGAAAAGTATTTGCCATATGTCTCTGGCATTAATAAAAATGATACTCTCTCAGATTAGCCAGTCTCCGAAAGTGAAGGGTTGTATGTTTTCTCTAATTTTTGGAAGCTAGAGAGAAATTGGGAAACAAAGGGTACTTAAAAGGGGGGAAACTCCAGTGGAATGATGAAAGGATCCAGGGGAGGGAAATAGAAAACTAGAGACCTTCTCCGGTTCCTGAAACTAGAAGGAAACAGTATATGCTGTGTACATATATAAAATTATCAATGCCAATCTCAATAAAATGTATGGGAGAGGGTAGGAAGTAGGGGGATTCAAAGGGAGAAACGGGAAGATACATTTATCTTCCAATCACTTTGAATCTAATTATGATGTATAATTCCAATGAACCAATAAAATTGTATTTAAAAAAAGTAAAATTATATATTGAAAAAAGAGAAAAAAAAGTCTTTTCTTTGGAGGAAATAAAGAATAATAAGGATGAAAGGGAAGCAAATGGCATTGAATGCAGGAAGCCACCTTAATTTCTTTTTAGTTAGAAGAGAAAAGCATGCTTGTAATCCCAGTACTTGGGAGTCTGAAACAGAAGGATTGCAGGTTGATGAGACCTTGTTTCAAAATAAAGAATAAAAAAATAGGGCTGGGTGTAGCTTGGAAGTAGAATGCCCCCAGGTTCAATTCCCAGTGCCCCCCCCCAAAAAAATAGAAAATAAAAGCACTTGTACTTGGGAGGCTGAGACAGGAATATCATGGGCTTGAAACCAGCCTCAGAAACTTAGTGATATCCTGATTCCAAATAAAAAAAATAAATTAGGACTGGTGGTGTAGCTTTGAGGTAGAATGCCCTTGTGTTCAATTCCCAGCACCAAAAAAAAAAGAGCAAACAAACAAACAAACAAAAAAAACCCAAACACTTAAAACAACCGACGAAAAATTATCTTGAGCCCTGCTGGCTGTGAATTCTGATTATCACAGACAAAATAATAAAAAGTAATCAAATAAACAATGATGAACAGGATGTTTTCTAGCTTTCCAAGATTTCCTCTGCATCCACTTCCATCATGGAAGGTCTGCATGGAGTGTGTTTCGCTGTGAATTCTCCTCTCCTCTTCAGAACTTTCACTCAGGAAGGAAGGCACTCAGCCCTCCAGACCTTTGCTCTTCACCTTGTCCTCTACTCTTGTCAGGTTAGTTATAATTTAAATTTATTTCTTATTATGAAACTGAAAACTTATCTTTTTATCTGAAGAATTTAAGACTTTCAGGGTACCAGTGAGACAGGTCTGGAGGGGTGTGGAGCCTTCTCAGGTCCCTGAAGTCATCCGTGGGATGCCATTCCTTTTATGTCTACATGTCACATTGATGAGATGGAGACCAACTTCCTGAGGTCACGGGGAAGGAAGAGCCATGCTTTCCAATGCTGGTAATGGACCTCCAAAGAAGTGGCCATTAAAATTCTATTTAAGCCGGGCGTGGTGGCACTTGGGAGGCAGAGACAGGAGTATCGAGCAGGTTCCAAGCCAGCATCGCTGGCTTAAGAGAACCTGTTTCCAAATAAAAAATATAAAATAGGTCTGGGAGTGTAGCCTGGAGGTAGAAGGGTTCCATTCCCAGTACCACACACAAAAAAACAATGCTATTTAAAATGTCACTTTTAGCCGTGCGGATGGCGAAAGCTTGTAATCTACGTTTGGGAGGCGGAGACAGGAGGATCACTCAGGTTCGAAGCTAGCTGAGCTGGCTTAAGAGACCCTGTTTCCAAATTTTTTTTTAAAAAAAAGTATAAAATAGGTCTGGGACTGTAGCCCGGAAGTAGAAGGGTATCCAGGAACCCCAGTACCACCAAAATAAAATTCACTTTAAATTTTTCCCTCTCAACTTTACATATCTGTGAACTTCTTTCCCAGGTGATTATTTCAATTAGTGAATTTTAAAAAATTTCCCGTAACAGAGTAGAAATGAGGTCATTCTTTAGTTCAAATATCAGGATGTGTTCTTGGAAATGGAAGATAGTAAAGTTCTTGGCAGGTTTATAACAGGGCTAGAGAGAATAAAAATAATTAGATAGAATCTCACAGGGGACTAATTAGAAGGCTCCAGAGAAAACTGAACAGAATGTATTTTGTTTGAAGATAACAAGCAAAAATTTTTAGGAAAACAGTGAAATTTCATATCCTAAAAAAAGTAAAATTATTCTGAAGAATGCACTGAGAGTTGTATAATGAGAAGTTACACTGCCATGGAGATAAATGAAGCAACATTTATTCATTTTCCCCTAATATTTGTGATATTTGTGATTTTTGTGTCATGAACACAAGTATATAAAAGTCTGAATGTTTTTCCATGGTAGCCACTCCAGCCTAAACATCTTTCTGTCATTGTGTTTCTAGATGTGAAGGAAGAGAAGCTGAGGCAGAGGTTGTAAGAAGGGCTGCGGTAGGTGCATCTAAGAAAACCTAACTTGCTTGGTGGTTATCTTCATTGCAGGTCACTCAAAGTTGTAGAAACACATCTTTTATGTATAGGATTTTATTTGGCTTAGCTCTCCAGTTTATTTTGAATAAAAATCTAGATTATATGCAATCTCAACAAGTATCTTGTGGCTGCAGTGATAGAACTATTAACAGTGTTTATTTTGTTACTGAGTAGATGTATTATAAAAATGGGCATGGAAAAATCTTGGTAGTATAGTTCTTCAATTATTATTTACTAGTGCATTAGCATTAAGCATCAGAGAATACCTAGAATTTGTCTTTTGGCTTCCATTTTCTTCTTTATGAATCTTTATTACAGCTTCAAGGATGCTCAGATTGTGTTCAGACTTTGATTTCTTCTACACAGAGGAAGCTCTGGATTTCCAGGTAGATGGTGGTTTTGTCCTGTCTAACCTGCTTCTAATGGACCTTTTCTTAGATATACTGTTCATCTATCCTGTTAACTTGGGAAGAGCAGGTAGCAGAGGCAGCAGAGGAAGAAAAATTTTGCTAGTTGTATATTGATTTACCATCAGGATGTATATTTGTTGGTTGTATATTGATTTAGCATAGATTCACTGGAAACTAGTATAGATTTATTTATAAATATTTTATGTAGGACCTACTTATTTACACTAGGAGCTATAAGATTCCTTACCATACTGAAGGTGTCTAAGTTCTTGGACAAAGGAGTATCAGATTCCTGGAGTATCTTATATAAATAAGAGACTCAGTTATTAATGGGAAAGAAGTCAAAGGAAGAACCCAGTGCTGGAGACCCAGGAAAGTATTCATGGAGAAAATGGCAAGAAATAGCTTTTGAAAGATGATGAGACATTGGCTAGGTTGAAAACATGGAGTTTGTGTATCCTGGGCTAAGAAGTTGGTGCAAAACAAATCATGAATGTTAAATAAGTTATATAGAGTTTAAAATATAGAAGTTAGTTCATTTAGAAAGTAAATTTGAGTATTTTTTATTTCCTATTTCTGTGGTAGGTGGATCTAAGGAAACTATGACATTAATCGTACCATAAGTTTTCTTAGCTCTTTTATTTTATTTATTAATTATTAGTTCTAAGGATTGAACCCAGGAATATTCTACCTCTGAGTTAGATGCCCAACTCTATCTTATTTTTTATTTTGAAATGGAGTCTTGCTAACTTGCCAAGACTAACCTTGAATGTGACATCCTCCTGTTCCAGCCTCCCAAGTATAAACATTATAGGTGTTTGCCACCATGTCTGGCATGATTTGTTAAAATTTGAAATAGCCCATGTTTAACTACGCTAGTAGTAGGATGCCTGAAGCTCCACCAAGCCATCTTGTTCTCCATTTGAACACAGTAATATATGTACATGGGTATCCCACAAAACCTTTTAAAGAAGGATTTGTAAAGAATAGTTGATTTCTGTACCTTTCTTAAACCTCTAGTCTCCCTTTATACCTCCAGACTTACTTAGGACAAGCAGTTCTCTTTTCATTATTGAAAGAATATTCAGACAGAAAATTAAATTTTGTTGCTAAAATATATAAAATGATATATATAAAGTAATTTTATATCTGTATTTTAATAAACTAAAACCACTTACTACATCATTCACATAAATAATTACAACTTGGTGGTATATATATTGAACACCCTATTAGATAAGTGTACACATGCCTTAAAGATTTAGGAAAAATGAGAATCAATATGTGCCCTAATTTTTGAATAAATTAACATATGTTGAAGGTCTATGTGTATCTGGAACTACCTGAGGTTTTTACAGATTATACTTATTTAATTTCACATAAAGTAGACTTTCTAAGCAAATTTAAAGACAATGCGGGCTAATAAAAACACAGGGAGACATTACTGGATCATTAGTCTATCAAATTATCATTGCTCCATCTTCCAACCATATGTACATGGCCAGAATATATATCTAAAATTGGCTGATATAATTCCTTCTTCCAGGACCCTAGTCCCTTTTCAGGATGAGAACTCTGCCTAGCTCCTGCCAACTTTAATTGTCCAGAACTGGACCCTGTACCACCCGCATATTCCATATGAATGGCAAGGGCATGTTATACACTGAGGATTACTTAAAATCATTATCTCTTTTCGTAAGTGATGAAGAGAATTTGTGCCTGGGATTATACTCTTGACATTATTTGTTCATCAGATTGGGCATCTTTATACTGATGAGGGTTAAACAAAAATAACTGCATCTGGTGATTTTTATATCCTCCAGTTCCCTTCTCTGAATCTACCTCTAAAGGGTCCCTTTCTTTGGCTCTGTTCAATGTCTTCCACTCAATTCTAACTTCTCCCAAACCCTAACAGGTCACAGAGAGTGACTTTGGGGGCAGCTTTACATTCAAACTCACCCACATGTTTTCAAGCAGAAATGTATTGCTTTATCTCTTCTCACAATTAATGATCATTTTCATTGCTCATAAATTTCTGTCAAAAGTTACTGACTTTTCTCTTACTTTTGAACAACCTGTTTTTTCTTTTTCTGTATGTTGTTTTGATATACACATTAGTGTTTATTGGTTAGTACATTTTCACTAGAGATTACTAAACTAGAATAAGAGGGCTTTTGTCTCCAAATTTGTTTGTGTGTGTGTGTGTGTGTGTGTGTGTGCATGTCTCTTCTTGATTTTAAGATTCTAGAAGACATGAGTTTTATACTTTAAATAATACATCATTTATTTGGTTAGTCAAATGTGCAGGATTGTTCTTCCCTGGCTCTGTTTCAGTCAACATTCTCATTGCTATCACACAAAATACTTGATTGGCCACAATTTAGAGAAAGGAAAAAGTTTATAGACCTTTGTATTTATAAAGGAATATATTCCTCGGGGCCATACTTCCAGTGACCCACCTCCTCCATCTATCTGCCTAATTTACTCCCAATAAGTCTATTAAACTTAAATGATGAAGAGGAGCTGAGCCTGGACTATCACTTGTCACTGTATGTTCACCAACGTGGACATTGGTGGATGAATGGATTTATACACCAATGAGAATAGAACCCTCAGAATTTATTTTAGCTCTGAATATTTCTGCATTGTCAATATATGAGCTCTTCCAGAGGACATTGTATCCAAACCATAATATTCTATCATTAGCCATTGTTGCCTTATTGCTCTGGTTAGAGTCTCAAGTACTATATTGAAGATAAGTGGTGACAATGGACATTCTTGTCTTGTTCTTGTTTTAGGGGGAATTCTCGAAGTAGCTGTTACCATAGTTTTTAATCTCTTTGGGTATAAAGGTTTTTAAAAAGTGTATAAAATAAGGTATTTTTCTCCGCCACACTCTTTAAATCTTTCTTCAAAACTAGAGTCCAATTTTTGCTATAAGATTACTTCTCTAAAACACTTTTTTTTTAGGTATTGGAGATAGAACCCAGAGACATTCTACCTCTGAGCTACACCCCCAGCCCAATTTTTTAAATTCTTTATTTTGAAACAGGGTCTTAATGAGTTGCAAAGGGCCTCACTAAGTAACTGAGGTTGGCCACAAACTATAATCCTCCTGTCTCAGTCTCTCAAAATCTGGGATTACAATCATGTGGCACCATACCTGGCTCTAAAACATCTTTAAGAATATCATCAACCTGGAAGCTTTAAATACCAACTCACAACAATGATGGTTAAGTATTGGGCATTTTGTTCATTTACATTTCAAATTCTATCAAAAGCTTCTGGCTTTCTAGAGCTCAATTTAGTTTTCCTCTGGCACCCTGTCATTCCAGAGCCATATTTTTAGTTTTGCTGAGCTGTGAAGTAGGTAACCCACAGGGCTTAGCCTAACTGATAAGCACAAAGTGAAGTTGCTGGTGTGAAAAAAAATTGTTTCTCCTTGATTTCCTCTCATAATCCTCCTAAGAAAACTTTCAATCTCCAGACAGGCTGGTATAAGAAAGAATTTCTTTCAAGACAAAAATACTTGCCCTGGAACCCAGCTGAACAGACTGTGCAGTTCTACTCCATGACAGCTGTGAGAAAGAGGCTTGGAAGCTGCTAATTCAATCAAGAGCTGTTTAATGCAATTTGACAGATTTCCAATATAAATCAGGCTGTGTTGCTATTTTGAAAAAAAATCCCCAGCACAGAAACACAGCGCTTAAGGAGAAGCAGTGGCAGACTTAATATTTTGCTGGGTCTCCTCATGAAACTGAGAATTAATAGATTTGTTCTCTATCCAAAGCAAATCTATAATGAATTGGAGAAAAGTAATTAGAAAAGCATCTAATGTTATGAGCCAGGAACTTTCCCAATGTATAAAGACAAAACATTTGATAAACTGAAAGTTCTATTAAACGATTAAGCCCATGCATTTCTCTTTAGAGATTTCCAGGCCCTAAACCAGATAGCCAATGTATTTGATTTATAGTACACAGTGCATGAAAATAAAACCAGTGGATTAAAAGGTGCAGAAAACTGTAATAGAGGGAATGTTTTTCAATACCATTAAGGCAATATACAATAAACCCAAAGCTGACATCATATTGAATGAGGAAAAATTGCAAGAATTTCCTCTAAAATCAAGAACAAGAAAAGGATGCCCACTACACCACTCCTTTTCAATATAGTCCTCGAGACTCTTGCCACAGCCATAAGAAAAGAGAAAGATATCAAAGGAATTCAAATAGGAAAAGAGAAATTTTCTTGTTTACAGATGACATGATTCTTTATCTTGAAGACCCAAAAAACTCAACCAAAAGACTTCTGGAGCTGATTAACCACTTCAGCAAAGTTGCAGGATACAAAGTCAACTTAAAGAAATCAGTTGGTTTTCTATATGCTAACAATGAATCCACAATGAAAGAAGTAAAGAAAACAATTCCATTCACAATAATCTCAAAACCAATAAAATATCTAGAAATATACCTAACCAAAGATGTAAAAGACCTCTACAAAAAAAAATATATATATATAAAACGCTAAAGAAAGAAACTGAAGAAGACCTTGGAAGATGAAAAGATCTCCCTTGCTCATAGATAGGCAGAATAAATATCATCAAAATGGCCATTCTGCCAAAAGTGATCTACAGATTCAATGTAATTCCTATCAAAATACCAAAGACATTCTTCATAGACCTAGAAAAATCAATCATAAATTTTATATGGAGAAAGAAAAGACCCAGAATAGCCAAAGCAATACTCAGCAATAAGAACCATGCAGGGGGCATCACAATCCCTGACTTCAAATTATATTACAGAGCAATAGTAGTTAAAACAGCATGGTATTGGCACAACAACAGGCATACAGACCAATGGAACAGAATAGAAGATAAAAAAAGCAAACCCACACACTGATAGTCAATTGATCTTTGACCAAGAGGCCAAACTCATACCCTGGAGAAAAGACAGCCTTTTTAACAAATGGTGCTGGGAGAACTGGCTATCCATTTGTAGAAAGATGGAACTAGATCCTTACATCTCATTGTGCACAGGAATCAATGCAAGATAAATCAAAGACTTGGAAATTAGTCCAAAGACTGTGAAGCTATTAGAGGAGGGCATAGGCTCAACACCCTAACATATAGGTACAGGCAGTAACTTTCTCAACAACATTTCCAAAGCACAGGAAATTAAAACAAGAATTAACAGGTGGTATGGCATCAAAATAAAAAGTTTCTGTTCATCAAAGGAAATAATTAAGAACCTAAAGTGAAAGCCTACAAAATGGGAGAGATTTTCCAGCCACCACTCTAATATCCAGAATATACAAATAGCTCAAAAGATTGTACACTAGCAAAGCAAATAACCCAAGCAAGAAATGGGCAAATGAATTGAATAGACACTTCAGAAAAGAAGAAATACAAATGACCAATACTTACATGAAAAAATGTTCAACATCATTAGCCATCAGGGAGAAACTATAAAGAGATTCTATCTAACCCCAATCAGAGTGGCAAGCATAAAAAAATCAAATAACAACAAATTCTGGCAAGGATTTGGGAAAATAGTAATTCTTTCACACTGTTGGTGGGAGTGCAAACTAGTTCGGCTGGTATGGAGATCGGTGTGGAGATTCCTTAGAAAACTGGGAATGAACCTACAATATGGCTATATAAGGCTATACCACTCCTGGGTATCTTTCCAAAGGGGTTGAAATAAGAGAACTACAGTAACATATGTATACTCATGTTTGTAACAGCACAATTCATAATAGCCAAAATATGGAACCAACCCAGGTCTCCATCAACTGATGAATGGATTTCAAAATTGTGGGAAATACACACAATGAATTCTATTCAGCAATAAAGAACAAAATCCATTGAAGAAGATGGAAAGACCTGGAGAACATTATGTTAAGTGAGATCAGCCAAGCACAGAAAAAAAAAGAGAAATATGTTTTTTTCTAACATGCCCAAACTAGGGAGTATTAGAGATATCAGAAGGACTCCAGATAATGAAGGGGAAACCTCAGCAAAGTGAGAAAAGAAGGGTAGGAGAGGAAGGATGAGGTTGATTAATGGAGGAGCTACATTCAAATACGTGTATTGCCAGACGTGGTGGTGCATGCTTGTAATCCCTGCACTTGGGAGGCTGAGAGAGGATTGCACAGATTCTAAGCCAGCCTCACCTACTTAGTGAGGCTCTCAGCAACTTAGTGAAACCCTGTTTCCAAATAAAATATAAAATAGGTCTGGGAGTATTGCCCAGAGGTAGAAAGCCTCTGGGTTCCACCCCCAGTACCACCACCAAAAAAAACTAAAAGCAAATATGTGTATAAAGTGTGAATGTAGCATGGTCAACCTAAACACTCATTGGAAGTAGGGGAAAGGGGAAGTGGGGGGCCACCAAGCACAGTCAGAATGTATGTGATTTTCAGTATGATCCACACTGATGTGAAACTATAGTATACCCATTGTATCCCCAATATATCCCATCTATGACTATTGCAGTACCAAACTATTGATAACTTTAAATTGTACATTTTATAAATGAGGAGATAAAGAACTAAATTTTTCACTTTTTCATATGTTCTCTTTTTGATCAACTGTAAAAACAATTTTTGTGATCAGAAAAAAGTTTTCACTGAATTTTTATTGCACTTAGACATTCATAAAATTATATCCTAACAATTTTTAGTTTTTCTTTTCAAACTCAAGTTGTGTTTCTCCATTTGTAGAATGGATAAGTCCTCTAATAGATTTTAGTAATTTTCTTCATAAGGTTTGTACATGTTTTGGAATACACTTACTGAGTTATTTTCTTATTTAGAAAGATAGTTTTTTTTATAATTTTCTTTGAAATTTCTTTCTTATGTGACATTAAAAGCACCATCTTTTGTATCATATGTTAAATCATTCTTATACAGTGTCACATACATAATATTTGTATTGGCATATAAAATTATACAAAATAATAGATTTTATTGTAGTATATTTGTATATGCTTATGGCATATTTTGATCAATTTCCTCAGTAACTCCCTTGTCTACTTTCCCTTTTTTCCCTTGATGCTATTCCTCTATACTACTGCTCCTCCTTTTATTTTCATGAGACCCTTTTTTGCACTCATTTCTTCTCTTGTTTCCATATATAAGAGAAAAATATACAACCCTTGACTTTCTGAGAATGGCTTATTTCACTTAATGCAATGTTTTCTAGTTTCATTCATTTTCCTCCATATGACATAATTTTTTTCTTCTTAATGACTGAGTAAAACTCCATTGTGTGTGTATACAACATTTAAAAAATCCACTCATCTGTGATGAATGTTGGTTCCATAGCTTAATTATTGTGAATTCTGTTGCTACAAACCTAATTATGTATGTGTCTCTATTGTATGCTGACTTTAATTATTTTGGCTAAATACTGAGGGGTGAATACCTGAGTCATATGAAACTGATCATACTATTAGTTCTCATCTCCGTCTCGAACTGGACAAATTTGTTAGGTGAGTATGGACGATGCTGAGTTCTGACCAATCCTTTCCTGCCAGCAAATGTTGGGGAAGCATTGTCCATGTCAAAGCAGAATCCAGCCTCAACAGGGATGTGTTTCTATATATCAAGATAGGAATGTGACTCTGGCAAGAGCTGCTGGACAGCCCCTCTCACCCAGGCATCTTATAGACCCACCCAAATTGCACTTCACCCATCATTCTCAGAGCCACAGTTTGTGTTCTGGGGGGAGGTGTGTGGAAAATACCCACGTTGCACCATCAAATCCTCCAAACACTCTGGACATGGGTGGGATGACCAGGCCTGTGCTATGGTGAGCGGCATCCACCCAACCCTGACTCAAAGCTGATTTTTCTTGTCCTGGATTCTTATGTAATTCAGACTGCCTATTTCAAATGAAAGAATCCTTGACTCTTCTCTGTTCTCCAGACACACAGATCTCTAGCTGTAGCTCCATTCCTGCCTAAAGCTTCCCTCAAGTCCATGTTATAGTCTCACTCCTATAGCTACATTGACGAATAGCTTGGGTGTCCCATGACCCAGTGAAAAATAAAGCATAAGTGTCTATTTGGTCTTGGATACACAGAAATAAACAAAAACCAAGACAGAAAAATATGTAGAAAATTAAAAACTACATTGATGTTTAATTTTCAACTCAGAAAGTCTAAACAATGAGTTTCAAAGTTGGCACCACTTTTCCACCATCACTAATCTACTGGGGAGTGCTAAACTCCCTCCTTCACTGTGATACTTGGTAGTTTCTCCTGCTCAGATTGTGAATTTAAAAGACAATACAACCTGCTTTTCTCTATTTCTTGTATTAATCTTCTCTTTTCTAAACCCCAACAGTTTGATTTTCATCTGATTTCTAGCTTTCTGGTTGCCTTCTGGTGCTTTTTCAAAGCCTTTCTACCTCATCATGCTATCACAAAACTGGTATTTTGATTTATTCACAGCTGGTACTATATAGTGCTTCCTCTAGTTCACCATTTTTCACTTCCTCACATACATGTTCTTATTTGAGCCTAGTTTAATCATAGAAGATATAGTTAATTTAAACATGTGAGTGATTTCTAAATACATGTAAAGGCATTTTAGCCCTAAATTGACTTATCATATTAAGATTCTATAAAATCACTGATAGTTATTAGTCCTGATTCAGTAAAACTGGTAATTTAGTAAAAATGAAACAAACACATACACATTTATATTACATCCAAATCAGGCACTCAGTTCCTTAATATCATTCAAATTGTTCTCAGTTGTGTAATATTAAAACCATGAGATTATTTTTGTTTAATAAAAAGGAGGGAGGCAGACACCTTCCCTTCTCCTCATTGTAAACATAATAAGCTCAGTAAGAGAACTGAACATTTGCTTTTGTAATGCAGGATCCTGGGCCTTTCTGACCTTAGGAATTATGAATAGATACTTCTGAAATTAATTTATGATTTTATCATGGACTTTACAACAGACAATCACAAAGCCATCTACTTATAGTCCAAGGGTAAGGATATGAGAATTTCTCACTGTTTTTTCCTTTTACTTTATAGTTAAATTTGTGTGAAATGCTTTCTAGAGTTTATAGTAACATATGTATATAAGTATAATAATCCTTCCCAAAAGTAAATTGTTTTCACTCGTGTGTGTGTGTGTGTGTGTGTGTGTGTGTGTGTGTGTGTGTTACTGTAGATTAAATCAGGAACATTCTACCTCTGAGCTATACCCCCAGTCTTTCATTTTTGTTTTGTTTTGTTTTGAAACAGGGTATTGCTAGGTTGTTGAGAGACATGCTAATTTTCTGAGTCTTACCATGAACTTGTGATTCTCCTGTCACAGCTTCTAAAGTACTGATGTTCAATCTTCTGTATTGGTATGAAAGACTATTGTTTTAGTTTAAAATATTGATCTATTTTCTCAACATCTGCTAAGGTATGTGTGCAATACGTTTGCAGAAAGCATCACAACAATGACTAACTTATAGAACCAGAATATCACACCCAATAGGCATATTTCATATTGTTTTTATAATATAACCTAGTAATTTCACTTTGGGGTATTACATTTTTAATTTAAAAAATTAAAGTCAAGCTAGGTGTGATGGTGCATCTTTGTAATCCTAGCACTTGGGAGGCTGTGACATGAAAATCCCAGGTTCATGGTCAGCCTCAGCAACTTAGCAAGACCCTCTGTGACTCAATGAGACTCTGTTGCAAAATAAAAAATAAACTGGGGTTGGCAGTGTAACTAAGAGGTAGAATGCCCCTGAATTCAATCTACAGTACCCAAAGAAAGTCAAATCTATGTTTTGTAATATTATCTTTGTTTTAAGTTTACTTAAAACAACATAAACTGGTCTTCCAGATTTTCTGTTTCAAAGAGTATTATTTAAAGCTAATGGTATATTGTATTGCAATATTATTTCAATACTTTCACCAGTCAAGACAACATCATTATTGCTAAAATCCCATATTTCATCTTCTCTACAGAATTCTTCTTGACCCAGGAAAGATTGAAACTTTCAAAGCAGTCAAATCAAATGAACCTCATGGATAACATAATAAATTTTAATTTTATTTAGTGAAATAAATGCTTGAGAGCACGCCAAAGAGAACCAAATACCTGGTTTCACTGGAAGCAAATGAAGGAAACTCCAGAATTACAGAAAGAACAATAAATGATTAAAAGATGCCAACTTTTCATTTTTATCACTTTGAGGCTCTGAGCTGTCATCTAGAGATCATGACCCTTTGGCATCTGGTTCCCCTAGAGAATGTAATGGGTCTGATAGTGACAGTAGAAAACTTTCTGAATCCTACTTAAAAAAAATATCAAATAGAAAAGCATTGTTTTTTTGAACAGTACTTTTTTTCTTTTTGTTTTTTCTTTCTTTCCTAATTAAAGAGTCAGTCTCAGAATACCACATTTTAAGTTATATGAGTCAAATACTTACTACTTGGAAAAACAATTTGTTAAAATGGAGCTAATTAGTACTCATGCATGAGGTTAATTAGTTGATTACATGTATCTTTAAAGAAATAATGTACCTTAAAGTTTACTTTTATTAATAATAAGGTGAATTTTTGCCTTTAAATCTTAGTAGACAATTGGGTAACTTTCAATTTATAATTAGTGCAAAATAAATTGAAATTCTAGAAATGACAGCATGTATTGCAGGCATATTAAAATAGTGGAGAGGATTTTGTAATTTAAAGATGAGATACAGACTGTGATATACTATTATTAGTAAAATTAAAAATCTAGAGAAAATGATAATAATATATGCTCCCATCACCATCTAGAAATTATCTTTACTAAGTGACTGATACTATGTAAGATTTTTGTTCCCTTTTCCAGTGGTCCTATAAACAATAGTGACTTACACAGTTAGCACAACTTTAGGAAAATATTTCTTAAAGTCATTGAGTTAACAGTTTGCTTTCTGGTCTTGTTTCTTCATTGCTGGGGAATGTTTTGAAAGAAAAATTTATACATGTTGAAATGTATACTCAGTCATTTTGAAAGTATTTGTTGCAGAGAATACAACTAAGTTGTGATTTTGACTCATAAATAAAATTTATTTGGGTTTGTTGAACATGAATTAGTCCTCAGAGTCTGTTAGACTCACATCTTAATACACTAGCATTCTAGCAAACTTGCTGAGAAAATGAGACATTGAAATGAAAATTGGCAATGAAAGAGCAAGTAGAAACTTTTATACAGTGCTGGTGGAATTGCAAACTATTGTAGCCATTATGGAGATAGTGTGGAGATTTCTCAAAAAACAGGGACTGGATCCACCATATGATCCAGCGATAACACTCCTGGGTATCTTTCCAAAAAGAATGAAATGAGAATATTATAGTGATACATGCATATCTATATCTATAGAAACACACTTCATAATAGCCAATTTATGAGATCAATCTAGGTGTCCATGAACAGATGAATGGATTTCCAAATTATAAAATATGCACACAATAAAGAATAAAATAATTTCATTTGCAGGAAAATGGGTGGACCTGGAGAACATTATGTTAAATGAGATTAGTCAGTCATAGAAAATGAGGGGTCATATTTTTTCTCTCATATGTGAAAGATAGGAAGTAATTGGGATACAAGAGGGACTTTAGATAATGGAGGAGAAACTCCAGTGGAGAGAGAGGGAGGTGGTCTAATGAAAAGGGAGAGAGGATCAATGATGAAATTAGGTACACTGACATCATGTGTATATGTGAGAATACCAATGCCAATTTCAGTATCCAGTATGGGGAAGGGGGAAAGTGGAGAGGGAGCCACAGGAAAGCTCACCAAGTGCATGTTGTGTTACACATCATAAAGAAGTTCAGAATGATAGGGACATACATGCATAAATACTTGGTGACTTTCTCCCCAGATCTTACCCCATTACCTTTCCTTCCATGTACATGATATTGAGATTGGCAATGATAATTGTGTATATGTACATAAAATCAATTGAAGTGTTTCTTTTATCAAGTCTCCTCCTCTACCATTCTCCCCTGAACTACCTCCATTGCTCTACTGGGATTTTTCTTTCTTGATATAGAGTCCTATTATATCCCAATTTTCCCCTAGCTTCTACATATGAGAAAAAACATATGGCCCTTCAATTTCTGTGACTGGTTAATCTCACTTAGCATTATATTGTGTAGTTTCATCTCTTTTTCTGAAAATGACATAATTTATTCTTTATGGCTAAATTCCATTGTGTATATATCTCAGTTTCAAACACCATTCACCTATGCTGGTTTTGTAATTTGGCTATCACAAATTGTGCTGCTAAAGAGATGGAAATGCATGTATCACTAATATTATGAATCACTTCTTTTGGAAAGCTATCCAGGAGTGTGATAGCTGGATCATATGGTGGAACTATTTCCAGTTTTCTGAGGAATCTCCACACTGATCTTGATAGAGGTTGTACTAATTTGCAATTCAAGTAGTTCCTTAAATGTCAGTTTTCAATTAGATTTATGGGGAAATTGTAAATTCCTCCCATACCTTACTATCAACATTTCTTGTTTCTCTCCCCCTTCTCTACATTTCCCCCATAGCAGTAATTGTATTCTATTATGCATACTGATTGTTGTCCATCTCCCTCCTTCTCAAACTATGATACAAACTTTGTGAGAGTTGGAATTTTGTTTATTCTATTATTATATTTCAGACTCTTGGAGCAGTGATTGATATATAGTAGGTGACAAATCAATTTGTTGAATGGATAAATTATACTAATGCAGAAGTAGTAATAGTATATCAGTGTTGACATTTTTTCTGGAAGGATTCTACTCTTTTGTTTCTACTATTTTGCTTAATCTTCACAGAAAACCTTTAAAGTAAGCATTCTATTACTCTCAGTTTCCAGGCCATAAAAATATGCCACACATACACACAAATGTCTCCCAATAAATTTTGTTAAAGCTATTTTGTGCAGAATATTGACCACAGAAGGAAAAGGGCAGACCATTATCATATAAGCCTTAAAAAGGTCTGTACCCTGGATCAGAAAAGAGTTAACTTTAAATAGTCCACTTTGAATGATAAAATGAGATACTTTTTTTTTTTGGTGGTACTGGGGGTGGAACCCAGAGACTTTCTACCTCCGGGCTATACTCCCAGACCTATTTTATATTTTATTTGGAAACAGGGTCTCACTAAGTTGCTGAGAGCCTCACTAAGTAGCTGAGGCTGGCTTCGAACCTGTGCGATCCTCCTGTCTCAGCCTCCCAAGTGTGGGGATTATAAGTGTGTGCCACCACACCTGGTGAAATGAGATACTTTTTAAATACAGAAAAAGATTAATTACTATGTGTATTTCAAAGAACAGCCTTATTGTGAAGCTAGATCTTCCACCAACTTGTTCCACAGACCTGAACAGCACTGTTCCATGGTTTGAATGTGTCTTCCTAGACTGCATAAGTTAAATTCCTAATCCCCCAAAGTGATTGCCTCAAGAGGAGGAGCCTTTGGAAAGTGAGTAGACCCAGGGCAGAGCCCTTATACATGGTATTAGTGCTTTATAAAAGAAGCCCAGGGAGCTTTTTGCTCTACCATGTGAACTAGCATTGTAAAGTTTCCTTACCAGCCACTGAATCTACAAAGCCCTGGACTGCCTAGCCTCCAGGATGTGAGAAATGACTTTTGGTTGCTTACAAACTACCCAGCTTGGTGAAGTTTGTCATAGTACCCAAGCAGACTGGTAGACTACTTTCTCCCCTGTTATCTAACTGACATGCTTTCAGAGGTATAAAATAAAAAGGAACATCTTACAAGTAAATAATGCTGTGGGAAGTAGATGTAAATTTCACTTTTGGTCATATTGGTCAGGAAAAGTAAAGAGTTATAAATTAGGCAAATAATAACAATGGCATTATTATTTGGAAGTCATTTTTCAGTTTATCAGGTATCTTCATACATTTTCTAATTTTATCATCACAATAACTGAGAGAAAGTATTGCAAATATTATCACTCTTATTTTATAGATAAGAAAACACAGGTATAAAAAATCTAGATTACTTTTTTAAGGCCATGTAATTGGCAGAGGTGGGATTCAAAATCAGTGTTCTTTCCATCAAATCCAATCACCCAAAAATGCTTGAAAAATATTGTGAAATATATTCTGTATATTCTGCTGAAAGTATTAGGTAGACTGTGATATGGAACTGCTATGACTTTAAAACCAAAAGTCTATTAACAAATATTTATTGAAAGAATGAAGCTAGCTTAGCTGAGCATGGTGCTACATATCTGTAATCCTAGTACTCCTGAGAAAGGAGGATTGCAGGTTCAAAGCCAGCCTTCACAACTTAGCAAGAGCCTGTTTCCAAATAAAAATTAAAGTAGGACTGGAGGTCCACAACTCAGATGTTGTAGAAGGCTCCTTGGCTCAATATCCAGCACCAAAGAAAATAAAAGAAGCAAGGCTATAAAATATGCATAGAAAGGAAAGATGGGCAGCTTAGGTCTTTTTTCAATGGTGACAGCAATGACAGCCTTAGGTATTGTATATGTGGGAGCTGGAAATGAAGGTGTAATTGCTGAGAGTGTCAGGATGTTTGGCTCTGTCTAAGAAATTCACTGACTAAGAACACTCACAGTCTGTCATTCTGACTGTTTGCCAGGTACAATTAGGCAAGGTAAGCTCTGTTTATTTGCATTCATAAATAGCACAGGACTACAGAGAAACTGAAATTTCTGCTGCAGTAACATGAGAAAACATTGCTTGTGCAGGATCACAGTTGTTATATCTAAAGATGTAGAAGAGAACCTTGTTCTCTATTATTTATTTTTATTTTTACTTTGGTGGTACTGGGGGTGGAACCCAGAGGCTTTCTACCTCTGGGCTAAACTCCCAGATCAATTTTTATATTTTATTTGGAAACAAGGTCTCACTAAGTTGCTGAGAGCCTCACTAAGTAGCTTAGGCTGGCTTTGAAATGGTGAGATACTCCTTTCTCAGCTTCCCAAGTGCAGAGATTACAAGTGTGCACCACCAGGCCCAGCCTTAGTTCTCTATTAAAACCTGCATTTTCAGAATACTGGATGTAGTGTGGATTTGTATCCTTTTATCTAAGATTTCTCCAGAACTTTCTCATCCATGGAACATCATTAGTATTTTGAATCTCTGACTCCATATGCAAAGCAATGATAAGAAAGGAACCCTCTTACTTATGGTCAAGAGACATGTGGCATCAGGCATGGTGGCAGATGACTTCCAGTACTTGGAAGGCTAAGATAGGAGGATCACAGGTTTGAGGTTACCTTTGACAACTTAATGAGACCTTCAGCAACTTAGCATGACACTTTCAAAATTAAAAAATCAAAAGGGTTGAGTGTAGTTCAGAAGTAGAATGGTCCTAATCAATCTCCAGGAGAGAGAGAGAGAGAGAGAGAGAGAGAGAGAGAGAGAGAGAGAGAGAGAGAGAGAGAGAGAGAGAGAGAGAGGCAGACAGACAGACATGTGGCCATCAATTTCCATAGTATACTCCCATGAATCTGTTCAGCCATCAGCACTTCCCCTTCTTGATAACAGAAGTACCATACTGTTTTTTCTTTTCTTTTCCCGGTACTAGGGATAGAACTCAGGACCATTCTACCTCTGAGCTACACCCCCCACCCTATTTTTATTCTTTATTTGGAAACAGGGTCTCACTGAGCTGCAAAGGGCTTCACTAAATAGCTGAGGCTGTCCACAAACCATCATCCTGCTGTCTCTGCCTCACAAATACTGGGATTACAAGTGTGCATCACAACATCCAGTCCATACTCTTTTTTATGTGTGGGTATTTTATGGCATTGGGGGTTAAATCCAAGAGCATTCTATCTCTGAGCTACACCCAAGTTGTATTTTATTTATTTATTTATTTATTTTTTCGGAATAGACTCTCATAAAGTTGTGAGGGCCTTGCTAAGCTGCTGAGGCTAGCCTTTAGCCTGTGATCTTCCTAAGCCTCCCAAGTACTGGGATTAGAGGCAGACATGTACCACTATGCCCAGCATCATCCATCTATCATCTATCTATCATCTATCTATCTATCTATCATCTATTATCTATCTATCATCTATATCTATCTATCATCTATCTATCATCTATTATCTATCTATCATCTATCTATCATCATCATCATCATCATCATTTAAGAACAAATGTCATATGCTTCTTCTTGTCCAGTGCCAATTTAATGGGAAAAGCTTATTACAGAGAGGTCTATAGCTTTAAGAGTGAGCCACTTGTGCCATTGAAGAGGGAAGCAGAAAACCCCTTCTCATCCCTATCCAAGGTGGTTCTTTCACTGACTGAATTCCTGAGGCAGCATACCAGAGCAGCCATGCAGGGAGTCCTTGAAATCACTCCTCATCCTCACTTCTATTAGGATAACATGACATATATCAGAACGTACAACTGCCTTTCAAAAACTTATTTCCCTTTAGGCTGTTTGTCTCTCTGGCTTGCAGCACCATGACTCATTTTAATGTGTAGCCTGACCAAGCCTGGAAACATTTCCCACATGATTTTAAAAATATCACAGGCAACCTAATTTGCTGATTCCATCAGGAAAATAGTTAACTGTACAGCAAGCTTAGTCCTCTCAGTAATGTAAAATTGCCAGTATCAGAAGCTTACACTTTCCTACTTCAGAATATCTCAGAAAAGTAGAAGTGTAGAAAACTTAGAATGTTATTTTAGATTATGTGACCCCCTTCCCAAACATCTCTGTATTTATAAGACTTTGAAAAAGACTCAAGTACCTCCCATCTATTGTGATTAATAGATTATCTAAAACAGAGGTTCATGGCCTAGTATTTAAGGACACCATGGAGAGACTGTTTTTTTTTTTAATATTCTTATTGGAGCATTATAGTCAGACATCTTAATGGGATAAAAGACTTGTGGGGACATACTTGCACACATCACTCCATTAGCCCTTATCCATTCCCCACCCCATTCCCTACCCATTCCTCATTCCCATGCTAGGCTTAGTGATTGACTTTGACATGTCTGTTTAAGTACATCATGTGCTTTAGAAAGTTTCCCTTCTCCTACCTCCCACCCCTCAATTAGGACACCTTATTTGCTCTTCTATAGGATCTCCTTCTTCATCTAGAATAACTCCTGTTACCCATTTCTCCCTAGCTTTCAAATATTAGGAAAAACATCCTGTTACTTATTATTTGTTACCGACTAATCTCACTTAGCATAATGTCCTCCAGTTCCATCCATTTCCCTGTAAATGATGTAATTTTATTTTTCTTTATGGCTGAGTAAAATTCCATTGTGTAAATATCCCACAGTTTCTTAATTAATTCATCTGTTGATGGACATCTTGGCTGGTTCCATAGTTTGCCAATGGTGAATTTTGCAGCTATGAAAATAAATATGCATTCATTAGTTTGGTTGTTTGGTTTCCTTCCTATGGGTAGATACCCAGAAGTAGTACTGCTAGATCGAATGCTCAATTTGTTCCCATTCTTCTGAGGATTATCCATACTGTTTTCCAAAGAAAAGTGGTTGCACTAATTTGCAATCCCACCAATAATGTTTTTAGAGTTTTCACTTCTCCATATCCTTACCAGTATTTGTTGTTATATGTGTTTTGAATGATTGTCATTCTAGTTGGAGTCAGGGTAGTTTTGATTTGCATCTCTCTGATTGCCAATAATAATGAGCATTTTTTCATACATTTATTGGCTATTTGAATTTCTTCTTTTGTGAAGTTTATATTTAATTTGCTTGCCCATTTTATTTTTTTTTTCGGTTGGGTTATTTGTTTTCTTAGTGCTGAGTTTCTAGAGTTCTCTGTAAATTCTAGATATTAGTCCTCTATCAGAGGAGTACGTGGTAAAATATTCTCCCATTCTGTTGGCTCTTGGTTGAGATTCTTGACAGTTTCCTTTGCTCTTCAGTTTCATGCAATTCTATATATTGATTCATCTTTTAGTTTCTTGTGCCTTTAGGGTCTTGTTGAGAAAGTTTTTTATCTGTGCCTATGTGTTTAAGTGTTGGACTTAGGCCCTCTTTAAGGAGCCTCAATGTCTCTGGTTTAATTTTCAAGGGTTTGATCAATTTGAATTGACTCTTGTGCAGGGGGAGAAAGTGGGATTCATTTCCATTTTTAACCAGATTTGCCAACACCATTTGTTGAACAGGCTATTTTTTTCCAGTGCAAGTTTTTGGCCCCTTTGTCAAAAATCAATTGGCTATAAGTGTGTGGATTTGTCTCTAGTCTTATATTCTATTCCATTGGTCTCTGTATCTGTTTTTGTGCCAGTTTCATGATGTTTTTTATTACAATGGCTTTATATTACAGTTTAAAGTCAGGTATTGTGATTCCTCCTGCATGGTTTTGTTGTTGAGAATTAATTTGGCTATTCTGTTTTTTTTGTGTTAACAAATAAATTTAAGGATTTATTTTTATTATGTCTGTGAGAAATGATCATGGTAATTTAATGAGTATTGCATTCACCTGTAAGTCACTTTTGGAAGTATGGCCATTTTGGTGATACTATCACCAAATCTATCTGCCTATCAATGAACATTCAAGATCTTTTCATCTTTTAAGAGCTTCAATTTCTTTTTTCAGTGTTTTATAATTTTATTTGTAGAGGTCTTTTATCTCCTTGGTTGATTCTTAAGTATTTTATTTTTTGTGGGAAACCCTGAGTGAAAGTGTTTTCTGAATTTCCTTTTCAGTGAATTTACAGTTGTTGTACAGAAAAGCTTCTGACTTTTTAAGATTGATTTTGTATCCAGATACTTTGCTGAATTTCTTGATCAGTTCTATATAACTTGAGTTTGTTGGGTCTTCTAAGTATAGTATGTCATATGCAAATAGTGAAAGTTTGAGTTCTTTTTTTCCTATCTATATTTTTTCAAGAGATACAGAAAATTTACTATATATATATATATATATATATATATATATATATATATAGTAAATTTTATATATATATATATATAATTTTTATTGGTGCATTGTAATCATATATCACATTGGAATACAAGACTTAAGAGGATATACAAGCACACATCATCCAATTAGCCCTCATCCAGTCCCCATCCCATTCCTTCCTCCTCCCTTGATCCCATGCTTGTTTGGTGATTAACTTTGATACATTTGATTTACTTGTCTTGCTTTATAATTCTGGCTAGTCTCAAGTACTATATTGAAGAGAAGTGGTGATAATAGACATCCTTGTCGCATTTTTAGGGGAAATTCTCAAACTTTTTTTCATTTAATAAGATGTTGATTATGAGCATATTGTAGTTTCCCTTTATGATGTTCCAAATCTCTACAGTGCTTTTGTTTTTTTGGGTTTTTTTTTTTTTTTGTGTGTGTGTGTGTGTGGTACTGGGGTTCCTGGAAGCCCTTCTACCACTGGACTGCACTCCCAGACCTATTTTATACTTTTTAAATTTGGAAACAGGGTCTCTTAAGCCAGCGCAGCTGACTTCAAACCTGCGTGATCCTCCTGTCTCCACCTCCCAAGCGCGGGGATTACAAGCCTGCGCCACCACGCCCGGCTCTACAGTGCTTTTTATCATAAATGGATGTTGAATTTTATCAAATGCTATTTCAGGATCTATTGAAATGATCATGTGATCTTTCTCTTTGTTTCTGTTCACATGATAAATTACATGGATTGATTTTCATATGCTGAACCAGCCTTGCATCGCTGGAATGAATGCTACCTGGTCATGGTGTATGATTTTCCTGATGGGTCTTTGAATGAATGTTGCTAGTATTTTGTTTAGCAGTTTTGCCTCCAAGTTCATCAAAGATGTAGGCCTGTAGTTTTCCTTCCTTGCTTCAAAGAATGTATTTGGGAAAGTCCCATTTTTATCTAGTTCACAAAATAGATTGAGGAGTATCAGGATTAGCTCTTCTATAAAGGTTTTATAAAATTTACTTGGGAAACCATCTTGTCCTGGGCTTTTCTTTAATGGTAAGCTCTTTATTGCTATTTCAATCTCTTTTATTGATATTGGTTGGTTTAAATTTCCTATATATTCTTGATTCATATTAGGAAGGTTATATTTATCTAGAAATTTGTTGATTTCTTCTAGATTTTCCATTTTGTTGGAGTATAGTTTTACCAAGTACTTTCTGATAATCCTCTGGATTTCTACACTGTCAGTAATGTTATCTCCTTTTTCATCTCTTTCATTCATATTTTGGGTTGATTCTCCCTTTTTTGCTTAGGTAGGCTAGCTATTTTATTTTTTTCAAGAAACCAGCTTTTGGTTTTGTTGATTTTCTGTATTTTTAATTCTGTACTTTGCTCTGTTATTTAATAATTTAATAAATTTAATAATTCCCTGGCTTCTACTGGCTTTGGGGTTAGATTGTTCCTGTTTTTATGGGCTTTGAGGTGTGTCATTAGGCTATTTATTTGATGATTTTCTGTTTTTCTTATATGAGCCCCCAGTGCTATAAATCTTCCTCTTAAAACTGTGTTCAAAGTGTCCCAGAAGTTTTGATATGTTGTCTCTCTATTTTCATTTGTTTCTAGAAATTTCTTGATTTCACCCCTTACTTCTTCTGTAACACATTATTTATTTAGAAGTGTGATGTTCAATTTCCACATGTTTATGTGGTTTCTCTGGGTCTTCTTACAGTTGATCTAATTTCATTACATTATGGTCTGAAAAGACACAGGGAAGTATATCACATTTTTTGGTGGTACTGGGGTTCCTGGAAACCCTTCCACCTCTGGGCTACTCTCCCAGACTTATTTTATATTTTTATTTGGAAACAGGGTCTCTTAAGCCAGCGAAGCTGGCTTTGAATCTGTGTGATCCTCCTGTCACCACCTCTCAAGTGTGGGAATTACAAGCATGCACCACCATACCCAGCACATTTTTCAAATTTGCTAGTACTCACTTGTGGTCCAGGATGTTATCTATTTTCAAAAAGGTTCCATGAGCAGCTGAGAGAAATATGAACTCTACTGTAGCTGGTTGAAATATTCTACATGTGTCTAACAGGTCCATTTGATTAATGGTACTTTTAGGTCTGAGGCATGTTTACTGACCTTTTGTCTAGATGATTGGTCTAATGGCATGAGAGGGGTATTTAAGTCTCCCAGTATTATTGTATTGGGATTTATGTGTGACTTAATGTCACAAAGAGTTTGTTTTCTGAAAGTAGCTACACCTATGTCTGGGGCATAAATGTTGAACATAGTTATTTCTTCTTGCTGGATTGTTCCATTTATCAGTAAAAAAAATGACCTGCTTTGTCTCTTCTAATAAGCTTGGGCTTGAAGTCTAACATATCTAATATTAAAGTTGCTACTCCTTCTCTTCAAGTTCCATTGCCATGGATTATATTGCTCAATCCCTTTACCTTAAGTTTGTTACTATCTTTACTTGTAAGATGTGTTTAGTGCAATCAGAAAATAGACTGGTTCTGGTTTTAAATCTATTTTGCCACTTTATGTCTTTTTATTGAGTTTTTGAGGCCATTTACATTCAGTGTGATTCTTGAGAAATGATTTTTAATTTCTAACATGTTGAGATTTTACTTCTGTTTGAAATAGTTTTTTCTTCTTTGCTTAGTTGTATGCCAGGTGGAAATTCTTGTTTTGCTGGTTCTGGCATGAATTACTTATTTCTTCTTTGTAGTTAAAATCTTTGAATATTTTCTCTAGCACTGGTTTGAAGACATAAAATTTTTCAGCCTCTGTTTGTTGTGGAAAATTTTTATTTCCTCATCTAATTTGAGATATAGTTTTTCTAGGTAGGACATTTTTGGCTGCAAAGTGTTTTCTTTCAGAGTTTGGAATATGTTACTCCAGGCCCTTCTGGCTTTCATTAGATGGTTTGGGAAGTCTGGAGTGTTTCTAATTGGTTTCCCTCTAAATGTTATTTGGTTGTTTGTTTTTGTTGCCTTTAAGATGATCTCTTTGGCTTTTACATTGGTCATTTTGACTATTATGTGACATGGTGAACCTTTTCTCTGATCTTGTCTACACAGGGTTTTATAAGTTTTCTGTACCTATGTATAAACCTCTTGTTCTATGTTTGGAAAATTTTCTGCTATTACTTCTTTTGATCCCTTCTTCTCTATGCCAATTATTCTTAGGTGGGCTCTTTTAAGATGGGCCCATATTTCTTCAATGCTCAATTCCTGACATCAATTTTTTTCTAAGTTATAAACTATACAGTTGTATTTTTGTTGTTGTTGTTGTTGTTGTTGTTGTTGTTATTTGTTTGTTTTGGTTTGGTTTGGTTTTTTTGGAGTGATCATCTTCTAGGAGCAAGATTCTATTCTCCATATGGTCTAATTGATTGTTTATAGTTTAAATTGATGCCTTTACTTAAATTATTGCATCCTTTATTTCTTTCAGACTCTCTAAATTCTTTTTGGAAGTTCTCTATTATTTCTATAATTATTATTATATTCCTGATTTGTCCTTCTGGAGATCTCTACAATTCTGTTTTATCGGGTTCTGTTATTGTGGAGTTGTGGGAGCTCATTGCTCTCTTGTTGGTCCTCCTCATGATTTCAGAAGTTTGTATCTGTTGCTTTTGATAGATTTCTCTCAGTCTCTAGGTGTCATCTGGTATATCCAAGGACAAGTTGTATTGTATTCAACAGTGAATGTTGAGTAAGGAGGAAAGTGAAGTAAATGGATGAATAGGGTAAAGTCTCAGATAGGGTTGAATAGAATGAAAGTGTGAGTTTTTAAGGTAATATATACTAGAAATTAGAGATAGTAAAAATGTAGTAGTATTCTAATAACTAGAGTTTCTTCTATAGTGATATAGATCTAATATTAAAAAAGAAAAAAGAGAGATAAAAAGAAAAGAGATAGAAAAGGAATAGAGAGAAGTGAGTAGCTATGTGTTGAAAAGAAGCTTCGGAAAAGGTTTAGGAGCAGGGTTAAAAAAACAGGTATACACACACAAAAAGAACAAAAATCCAAAACAATTCCAACAACAAATTAATGGAAATCTATAAATAAATGACTATTCAGCAGATAGGCCCTCTTTAGTCTCTGAGCAGATACTGAGTGCCACTGGCACTTTAAATCTTTCTCATTTTATATAGATGGTCTGTATCAATGGGGCTGGATCGAGTGTTAAGTGCAGGCCATCCTCCAAACTTTCCACAGATTTGGAGTCTCAGTCTCTTCCTGCCTCCATTGGTGCTGTATGCCTCTGAGACCAAACTCAATGTAGGGGTCTCTATTCTCCATATCTAGGGTTGGTCTGGACTGACTTCTCCCCATTCACCATGATTGGGGTGTCTGCATTGATCCCAGAGCTACTACTAGTTGGGTCTAGTGTTAAGCATAGGTCTCCCTTCACACTTTCTACATATCAGAGCCTGAGTCTGTCTGAGCTGCTACTATGTCCAATAGCAGACCTCACTCCCACTTTCTCTAAGTTAATTTGCAAAGTCCTAGTCCCAAGGAGTTTATTTGGGCTGCTCAAGTCCCTGCAGGTGCAAGATTAGATGTTTTCCTGTGGGAACCATGACTTCACTTAAGGTGTTATTGAGGTCTGCTCTTGATTTCTGGAGGGTGTGGTAATCTCTACTACCACTACTCCTTCACTAGGTTGAACTGCAAAATCTCAGACCCAGGGAGCTTATCAAGGCTCAGGGAGTCTCTGGGATGCAGCACTTGGAGTTCTTCAGTGGGGACTGCAGTTTTACTTATGATTTTAGTGTGCACTGGTCTGGATCTCTGGTGGGAATGGTGAGCTTGACCACTGCTGACAAGATGGTTCAGCCACGGTGCCCTCAGCCATGAGGCTGGCGGGTTTCTTTTCTGGTGTTGAGCTCTGCTCTGGATCGCTGGAGGGCATAATGAGCTTATCTATTGGAAGTTGTAGCTGATCTTTGTGCAGGAAAGAATGATGAATTACAACCCTCTGATCTGCAGCTGCTCACTTCAGGTCCTTGTTTTTCTTTTCAACTCTGGAGTCATGTGCTGTGAGGCAAGATGGTGCTGGCATGGCACTTGCCACCACAAGGCAGGCGGGTTTCTTTTCTGCTTTCTGGTTGGTCTTCTAAGCTTCTTATTCTCTGTCCCTGTATTTATTGTATTTATTCCTCTACTGATAGTATTTTCTGGCTTTCATAAAGTACTGAGAAAGGGTGTCAGCAGGACTCATAAGCACTGCTTCTTTTGGTTGCCATCTTCCTGGAAGTCTCCTGGAGAGACTTTGAATGGCCTTCATTAGCTCCATAAATACCTGAAATTATACATTTGCCCATTTTGCAACTGTATTGTATTTTTGGGACATGGTAACTTTAATTAAAATCTCAAGAGACTTGCAACTCTAAATATTTCAAAAGCTTCATTTGAAACCTATATTTTGAGCAACACACTTTTCTAATTTCTCTCTCTAGATGACAAGAGATAAAAAAAAATAGCCAAGTAACAGTGGAGAATGAGTGTGGTTCTCATCTGGCTTCAGACATTTTCACTTGCATTTTTCACAGCTAAAAAGGTGAGGAATACACTATTCAACGTGATAAGAAAAAAATAAGAAATTTCTGTTCACTCATAAGAATAGGGCATGTTATTCAAGTAAATGCTTACTATTTCTAAGTCCAAGCTAAATGATGAGCAGGAAAATGTCACTTTTTGTCCTCCAAACTTTATTTATCTGAAGAAGCAAGAAATATTGAAATACCAATGGCAACTATAATGGAATATATGTGTTAGTCTTCCCAGGCAGCCATAGCAAAGTATTACTGGATGGTGGCTTAAACAACAGAAATTTACTTTCTTACAGTTCCAGAGGCTATGAATCCAAAATCAAAGTTCAACTCTATTTGTTTTCTTTTTTTTCCTGGCTTGCCCAGTGCACACCTTGCAGGGGGAGGGAGGTGAGTTGGGTTAGAAAGCTAGCTGTCTCTGGTGTTTCTTTAACAAGGATGACACTAATTCTATCAAGTTGTATGAGTTTCCACTCATTAAACCTCATTTAAAATTCATTACTTTTTCTTTTGACAATTTCAAAACATTAACACTGTCTTGGAAGTGAAGATTTCAAAACATAAATTTGGGAAGGGATATAAGCATTCAACATATAACTGATTTGGGATAAAAAAAATCTAAAACAATAATGGCTAGAGAAAATTGTATGGAAGGAGTAGTATACAATTTAGGCTAATAGGGGTATACTTATTTCAAAGTATTGCATTATTTTAAACCTATGGTTTTGCTTCAACAAAGTTTAGATTTGTTTGAAAAATCATTCTTTAACAAGAAAAATAATTCTTTAAGAACTAACTCAAGAATTCTTCATGAGTTGTCACAGAATACACTAAAAAGAAAATGTGCCCCACTCATTAGGTAGAAACCACATTAAAATAATCAAATGTCTTATAATGTGGTTTGACAAGAGAGGTAAGATATGTTAGAAATAAGCTCCCAATATATCCCTAATTAGGGTATAAAAAGTCTGCATGTATAAAGTAGGGTAAGAAAAGCCACATACACAAATATGTTAGCATGCAATGCCATTTCACTTATATCAGCTTTTGGAAGGTAGAAATTTTGATGAATGCACAATTTTAATTTGTTCTAAGAACACTTGGGTTAACCATTCATTTATTTAATGTTCAAGTCAGCAGTTACTGAGTATTTATTATGTCAGAAATGAGAATAAAAGATATAAAGAGATGAAATATGGTACAACTCAATGAATATCTGGCTGAAGCGTGAACATGCCACACATGACATAATGAATAGACTAGAGATCTAGCAGGGTTGTGGGAAGCCTGGAAGAAAAGATGGCACTTGGGATGAATCTGGTACAAGGGGTGGGAAAAAAGAGGGATGGCTCATTCCAAATATTGAAGCAGCCTATACAAAACCATAGTCATGAAAGACTGTACTGAGTCAGGACCACACATGTTTTTCATTTGTAGGGCTCCACGCTGTATATGATACCCCTAATTTACATCCATATGCAAAGCAGAGGTTAAAGGCTGAGATTTGGACTCTCACATAATTTTAGTCTGTCATTTGAATGATCCCACCATAAATCAAACTGCACAAGTTCAGATCATAGCCTTCATATTTAACCTTTCTTGGTTTATTTTTCAATTTAAATGAAGATGAAATCTAAAAATGGAAGACACATCACCATGTTAAGAAAGCAAGTATGAGCTGGATATGGTGACCTATGCCTGTAATCCCAGTACTTGGTACGCTGATACAGGAGGATCACAGTTTCTAGACCAGTCAGAGAAATTTGATGAGACTCTCAGCAACTGTATCAAAATAAATAAAGTATAGATAAGTGGTAGAAAAATAGATTAGATAGATTAGATATAGATAGATGATAGATGATAGACAGATTATAGATGATAGATAGATAGATAGATAGATAGATAGATAGAAGTAGAGACTGGTAATCTAGGTTAGATGTAAAATGTCCAGGGTTCAATCCCCAGTGCCAAAGGAAAAAAAGCCGATAGTACCTTGGATCTCACTATGATATATAGTTATATTGTAACAATAAAATTATATTTAAAAAAGAGAAAGCAGCCAGGCATGGTGACGCATGCTTGTAATCTCAGCATTTGGGAGACTGAGACAGGAAAATCAAGGTTTAGGACAGCCTCAGCTTCTTAGTAACTCAATGAGACCCTGTTTCAAAATAAAGAATAAAAACTAGGGCTGAAGGTATAGCTTATGGGTAAAATGGCCCTGGGCTCAGTCCCCATTACTACGTGAGAGAGAGAGAAAGAGAGAGAGAGAGAGAGAGAGAGAGAGAGAGAGAGAGAGAGAGAGAGAGAGAGACTTATGGTGGTACTGGGGTTCCTGGAAACCCTTATACCTCCGGGATACACTCCCAGACCTATTTTTATATTTTTATTTGGAAACAGGGTCTCTAAAGCCTTCAAACCTGAGTGATCCTCCTGTCTCCGCCTCCTGTCTCCACCTCCCAAGCACGGGGATTACAAGCGTGCACCACCAGCCTGGCTGAGAAAGCAAGATTTAAACAAGGAGTCAAAGAAATGTAGTTACTAGATAAGTGGATGTCCAGAACAGAGTATCTCAGGAAGAGGGAACATTGGAGGGAGGTTGTAAATCTGCTGTCGCATGGTGGGAGGCTAATGGAGCTGGAGTCCATCTAGCAAGGGAATAGTAATGAGAGATGAGACCAGAGGGGTAGCTGGAAAGACATTACAAAGGGCTTAATAGACCATGGTAAGGACTCTGAATGAAATGCAGAACCATCATAGTATATTTGGACATAGAAAAGACAATATCTGATTTAAGTTTTTTTTTTTTTTTTCAGTGCTAGGAATTAGGGTAATAGGGCTACACCACCAGTCCTATTTTTTATTCTTTATTTTGAAACTAAGTTGCAGAGGGCCTCACTAAGTAGCTGAGGCTGGCTGCAGACCTGCAATTCTCCCATCTCAGTCTCTAAGTACTGGTTACAAGTTTGTGCCACCACTCCCATCTTGATTTAAATTTTTAAAGGATCACTATAATGCAGATGGATAGGTTAAGAAGTGCAGGGAATGTTCAAAGTAGAAAAAAGAGGCCCCATTTTAAGGCCATTAATTCAGGCAAGATTTCTGGTGGCTTGACCCAAGGTGATAGCATTAAAGATGGTAAATGAATGGGCTCTTGATACATGTTCAAGGCAGTCAAATAGCATTTTGTTATGGATATGGTGAGGAAGAGAGTAATCAAAATTATTTAAGTAATCAAAAATCTAAGTCTTTTGGCCCAAGCAACTAGAAAGGTGAAGTTGCCATATATCTATCTTTATATGTGTGTTAGTCAGATATTACTATAACAAATACCCAAGATAATAAACTTATATAAAGAGAAAAAGGTTTGAGCTTGCAGTTTTAGAGGTTCAAGTGTGTGATTGGTTGGTCCTGTTGCTCTGGGCCTGTGGTGGGACAGTAACATCATGGCAGATGTGTGTGAAGGAGATAAATCTCAAACATCATGGGCCAGAAAGCAAAAAGGAGAGGGAAGAGGAGACAGGGAATCATATCCCTTTGAAGACACTCCTGCAGTGACATAAAGATCTGTCCCTAGGCCTCAACTCTAAGAGATATTCTCAGAGCCTCCCAATATCACCTTGCTGAAGTCCAAGACTTCTGAGGACCTTCAAGATACAAACCATAGCAATGTGTGTGTGTGTGTGTGTGTGTGTGTGTGTGTGTGTGTGTGTACTCATAGATTTACTCATAGATTGAACCTTATGGTGATTCTACCTCTGAGCTATAATCCCAGCCCTATTTTATTTTTATCTTCAAACTGATTCTCACTAAGGTGCTGAGACTGGCCTTGAACTTGTGATCCTCCTATCTCCACCTCCCAAGTACAGAGATTATAGGCTTGTGCCACAGAGCCTGGCTGTATATAATCTTTTAACATGTGTACATATATAATAGGGTTATTGGGATGATGGTTAAATGATTTAGCACATGTAAGCACTCAGAAATGTTTGGCATAGAGCAAGAACCTAGTGAACATCAGATGTTTCTATCCATGTTTGCCTTACTATAAATTTGTCTTAGGGTCTACAATTTTCTGGTGGGACTTAGACTTGCTATTAGTTTCTGGGGCAGCACAAAGCTAGCATATAAGCTAAAAATGCAGGCTGCTAAGGTGGGAAAAGAAACTATAGACCTTTTCTTTAGCAGCTTTATTTCATGACAGATCTTATAGAAAGGGCATAAACATTACTTTGGGAGAGGATATTCAGGTACTTAGTGGATGAGAGTTCATGGGCCATCACATCTATAGCATTGCTGTCATCAACCCACAGGGTTGGGAGAGAAAGTGGGGTTACATGGCTCATAATGCAGGCCCTGACATGAGCCACCAGATGAAACTAGTGCTGGAGGAACCTTGCAGCTTTTCACCCACACAGGAAATTGTAACAGTGAATTGACATTAAGTTAAAAATAAAAATAAAAAACTTAAAGTTTCAGGGTCTAAAAAACCTGATAAAAAATAAATGTCATCTCACAATCACAGACCACTAAGATAGACATATTCTATTCACCTGCATTTTTGGAACGCCCATATTTGTACTTAACCCATAGTTTTTTATTTATATCAGCCAAATCCATGCTATTATTTCCCACCCCTAGAGAGAGGCAGCTGTTTTTCAATCTTGCATGGGAACACTGTGAATAACTTGACAAAGTGACATACTGCTTTAAAAAAATCACACGTGATCTCAGCTAGATAAACACTACCTTGAAAATAGCAGAAGGGATCAGGGGCATGTTTGAATGTTCTCATTCAGAAAAGCCAGATCAAAGCTACTGTGCACTGTCTTTAAATTATGATTAAACCAGAAACAAATAATTGGACCCCAGTTTGAGCAATTTAAGAAAGAATTTGCAAATTAAGTCAGCTAAAATTTGGCCTGCGATAGAAATGAAAAATATTATTAAGCTACAGAAGAAAAGTCCAAACACTCTGGTTTTCTAATGATAGATCTATTAGTAGGCATCCCTCCTAGGCAACTGCAGGCTGTATATTATACTCAGAATCACATATTTTTCTCTTGACATTTTTAATGTCATAACAGGGGGTAAATTAAAACTTGAACTATCTGCATAATAGATTTTTGCTCAGGTAATTAAAAATAACAGCTGGAGTCTTGACTTCTATTGACATGTTTAAGAAGAGAAAGAAAAAATGTCCTTGACCATCATACTAGAATCCCAGTGGGAGAAAAGAGGTTTTTCACAGGTCCAATGATTAATTGAATCTCAGGAGAGCTGCTAATACTCTTTTCTCATTGTGGATTTGATAGTTTTATGCTTCAAAATATTCAATTATGACAGATTACAAATAGCATGGCCTTGTAATGTACATGGAAATCAGAATTAGTCTTTAAACATTTCCATGTCTAGAGGACTCAAAATGCTGTTTAAAATAATAAGCCTTGATGATTCTAAGTACAGGTCTGATCTATCTATCCATCTCAAACAGAACTATAAATTTGCTTTTGTTTTTTAGCAGCCACAGGAAGAAAAAGCAACATGCCATTAACAAAGGATTTTCCCTTTTCTTTCCTTCCATTTGTGCTCTATTTTTTTAACCAGATTACAATTTTTTCTGTATAACTAGTCAGACAGTACAGACTGTCAGAACATCAATCTAATTAATTCAAATATATGAATGGAATTAGTGACACTCCTCATAAACTCTGCCTTTTATATCATAAAACTGCGAAGGTTAACTTAATTTACCCTGTCATAATCAAAAGCATTCTATCGGCCACCTCATTTTAATTAAAGCTCTTTGAGACTCTTTTGATGCCAGAAAAGATCCTAGATTTGCTTTATGAGGAGCATAATTAAAATTGTCAGTCCTCAAATGCCAACGTGCAGGAGAGCGAAAAGGAATGTGTCGCTTTTGGTTTCTTTTTAATTGAGGCATTAAAAGGATTAAATGTAGATGAGGTATATACAAGTGTTTGATGTGCAAAGTGTGAGGGAATCTTTGTGATGAAAAGGATTGCATAAGTGCAAGTTATTATCATATATTTTCAAACCAATGGGGAAAATTATTTGGGAAGAAAATAGAAACAATGAGAAGGAATGGAGGCTAAGGCTCCTTTGACTTTCTACTCCTATCCACATGGCCAAACAAAAGCTATCCTCCCTATTAGAGGAACATATTAATAATTGGTCAATTATTTCTATTATTTTCTGCTGCTATTGCAATTCTTCTGCTTCTAAACTTGACCATAATCCTTGGAATTTTGCAAGCTTTTGATGAGACCTGTGAAAATAAGGACTTTGAATTTGATGGTAGAGAGATGGTTGAGATAGTTGTTTTGTCGTGCTTATTTTAAAGTGCCAAACAAATTTAAATATCTTTGTATAGGAGAAAGATATTGAAAACAGTGTTTACCAAGAATATTAACACTCAAATGCATTGACAAGAAAGGAAATCAGAAAGTATCATCATTCAGTAAACAAAAATTAAGCACTAAATAACTGTTCTTGAGTTTTTGTATGTACCAAATATTTAAAGTACCAAACATTTGAGTTATATAAGATTCCCTTGGATCAGAAGTGTTAGATGAGTTAGATACAATTCTTCCTTTATGAATATCACTTTTTTAAAGGAAGTTCATATAGATTTTATTAAAACTGGGAGCCAGAAATTAAATTTAAGAGAATCTGATTTTAAGGTTATTTATTTATTTTTATTATTAATGGTAATTCTACAAGTTCAACCTCCCAATTATATCTTTTCCAACAAGAGAGAAAAAGTCAAGATGGATATATTTAAGAAAAAAGTCTCAGGATTCAGGAAGCAAGAATAAGAAAACCTTAAGAATTCCTTTTAAGGGGAAGATGGCGACCGAGAAAAGCAGTGTTTATGAGTCCAGCTAACACTCGATCTCTATTGCCACAAAAGCAGGGCTTTTCATAGCCAGAAAACACTATTACCAAAGAAATAAAAAATGTAAACACAAGGGACAGAGAAAAGAAGACTAGAAGAACAACCAGACACCAGAAAAGAAACCAGCCTGCATTGCAGAACTGTACCGGTGCCATCATGCCTCACAGCACCAGGCTCCAGAGAGGAAAGGTAAACAAGGAGCTGAAGTGAGCAGCTGTGGATCATTCAGGTGTAATTCAGCAGTTCTTTCAGTGCAAGGAATGTCTAAAACTACCATTGGCCAAGCTCATCACACCTTCCAGGGACTCAGAACAGAACTCAAAACCAGAAAAGAAATATACCAGCCTTACAGCTGAGGGTGTGGCAGCAGCACCATATTGCCATCAGCAGTGGTGAGTTCACCACTCCTGCGACAGCTCTGGATTAGCGCACACAATAACTGTAAGTAAAATTGCGGCCCCTACAGGAGAAATCCCAGCATTGCACCACCAGGGACTTGCACAGCTTTGATAATCTCCCTGGGTCTGAGATTTTGCAGTCCAAACCAGTGAAGGAGTAGTGCTGGCAAAGATACCACACCCTAGTCTCAGCTCCCAGTGGAAAATATGCCCAGCTTGGCACCCCCATGGTCTCATGCAGTCTTGATTAACTCTTTGGGTCTGAGACATTATACTACAATCTAGTAAAGGAGTAGTGGCAGCTGAGATTACACAAAGCAAGATCCAGAGCACCCGAAGTGAAGTCGTGGTGGCCCAGGGAAGAACCCAGAGAAGGCACAAACTTCTGAAATCATAGGAAAGAGGAACAAAAATAGAACAATGAATGCCCACAACCCCATAATATCAGAACCTGATAACACAGAAATTCAGATAGTTCAAGAAGATCAAATCAGGAATATAACTGTAGAAATAATACAGGACTTTGAAAAGAATTTAGAGAATCTAAAAGAAATAAAGGATGCAATCATTGATGTAAAGGCATCAATTCAAACTATAAACAATAGATTAGACCACATGGAGAATAGAATCTTGCTCCTAGAAGATGATCACTCCAAAAACAAATGCATAATTTATAACTTAGAAAAAAATCAGACAGCAGGAATCTGACATTGAAGAAATATGGGCCCATTTTAAGAGAGCTAACCTAAAAATAGAGGAGGGAAAAGAAGGTGAAACCAAAGGGATCAATAATCTCTTCAAAGAAATAATAGCAGAAAAGTTTCCAAACATAGAGCAAGAGGTTAATACACAGGTCCAGGAAACTTATAGAAATCCCTTTAGACAGGATTGGAGAAAAGGTTCCCCATGGCATATAATTGTCAAAATGACCAATGTAGAAGCCAAGCAGAGAATCTTAAAGGCAATAAAAACAAAATGCCAAGTGACATGTACAGGCAAACCAATTAGAATCACTACAGACTTCCCAAACCAAGTCATGAAAGCCAGAAGGGCTTGGAGTAACATATTCCAAACTCTGATAGAAAACAACTTCCAGCCAAAAATTTCCTACCCAGCAAAACTACCTATCAAATTAGATGGGGAAATAAGAAGCTTCCATGATAAACAGAAACCAAAGGAATTTATGTCTTCAAAACCAGCGCTAGAGAAAATACTCAAAGAGATTAACTACAAAGAAGAAATAGGTAATACACACCAGAACCCGAGAAACAAGATTTTCCATCCAGCAGACAACTAAGAAAAGAAGAATAAACAGTATTTTAAACAGAAATAAAATCTTAACATGTTAGGAATTAAGTTATCTCTCAATAATCACACTGAATGTAAATGGCCTCAATTCCCCAATAAAAATACATAAAGTGGGAAAATGGATTAAAAACTGAAATCCATCCATCTGCTGCTTACAGAAAACATACTTTACAAGTAAAGATAGTAACAAACTCAAGGTAAAGAGCTGGAGCAAGTACTTCTTGGAAGAGCTGAAGTGGTGGTACAAGGCTCGCTGATCCAGGTGGCCAGTCTGCAAGACTGCTTCCTGCAGCAGAGTGAGCCACTGGTCACCAGGAGCACAGGAGATTTTAATTGACAGTTCTTGGGTCAAATGACACAGTTGCACAAGCTCCTGGGGTAAGTGAAGGATCTTCTGAGACAGAAGGTCAAGGAGATATCATTTATGTGAAACACCATCGCCAAATGCCAGGCTTGAGGTCCTCTCAGCTTTCAGTCTCCAACTCCAAACACCCTGGTGTTGCCAGCACTCCCTGCGCCCCCAGCATGCCCACCGCACCGGTGTGACTCCAACCTGTGTTTCTGAGGAGTCCCATGTACTGACACAAGAGACGGCTTCCACTGTGGACCCTGTCCTAAGGGCTACACAGGGAATGGCATCAGCTGCTCTGATGTTGAGTGCAGATACCACCCATGGTGCAAGGTGTTGGGATCAATTTTGCCAAGTCAAATAAGCAGGTGTGTACTGAAGTTGATGAATGTCAAAATGGAGTCTGTGTTCTCAATTCTATCTGCATTAGCACATTGGGTTTTTATCGCTGCGGGCCTTGCAAACCAGGGTACACTGGTGATCAGATGAGGGGCTGCAGAACAGAAAGAAACTTTAGGAATCCAGAACTAAACCCTTGGAGTGTGAATGCTCAGTGTGTTGAAGAGAGGCAGGGGGATATCACCTGAATGTGCGGAGTTGCGTGGGCTGGTGCTGGCTATGTGTGCGGAAAAGATGTGGACATCGACAGTTACCCCGATGAAGAACTTCCGTGCTCTTCCAGGAACTGCAGGAAGGACAACTACAAGTATGTGCCAAACTCTGGCCAGGAAGATGCAAACAGAGACGGCATTGGAGATGCTTGTGACGAGGATGCTGATGGAGATAGGATCCTGAATGAGCAGGATAACTGTGTCCTGACTCACCATGTGGACCAACCAAAGGAACAGTGATAAAGATATCTTTGGCAATGCCTGTGATAACTGCTGAACTGTCTTAAATAATGACCAAAGAGACACTGATGGGGATGGAAAAGGAGATGCCTGTGATGATGACATGGATGGAGATGGATTAAGAAACATTTTAGACAACTGTCTCAAAGTTCCCAATCGTGACCAGAGGGACAAGGATGGAGATGGTGTGGGGGATGTTTGTGACAGCTGTCCTGACATCAGCAACCATAACCAGTCTGATGTGGATAATGATCTGGTTGGGACTTCTGTGGCACCAAACAGGACAATGATGGTGATGGCCACCAGGACAGCACAGACAAGTGCCCCACCATTATCAACAGTGCCTATCTAGACACTAATAAGGATGGAATTGGTGATAAGTGTGATGATGACGATGACAACGATGGGATCCCAGACCTGGTGCTCCCTGGACCCAACAACTGCTGGCAGGTCCCCAACCCAGCCAAGGAGGACAGAAACAGTGATGGGGTGGGAGACATCTGTGAGAATGACTTTGACCAGGACCAGGTCATTGACTGGATTGATTTCTGCCTGGAGAATGCAGAGGTCACCCTGACTGACTTTAAGCTTCATATTCTTCATGTTTTTAAGGTCTTTATTTGATCCAAGAGTACATAAAATCTGAGCTTATGGTTTCTATTTTCAATATTATCTAATCTACTGAGGAATTTAGCTATTTATTTAACACATACATATTTATCTAAGTCAAGACTTATCTCATCCATGTACCTGCTTAGTAACATTTAAGAAACCAGATCAAGATGATTCCCAAACTCAGCCCCTGTCTTGCTTTCAGCTGGTATTAAAATGTTATTGTTTATGCTCTCCATATGAACAATCTTACTAACTACTGGGTTGGTGAAAACAAACAAATCATCCCAGATACATTTTAGAACACTTCAGGTGTCCTGGTGTACACAGACAACTGAAAACCTCCACCGAGAAGGTTGACAGACCCGATGGTTAGGTGTGAGACTAGAGTACCTGCCTTGTCTCTAAAGAACATATAGTGCTGCAGTCATATGGTAAATATATTCTTACTGCTATGAAAAAATGAAAAACAACAAGGCAGAGTTCATTATCTAGGTACACAATTTGGATACAGATCTGGGATTCTAGCAGGGGATTGTTAAGAAGGAAGGAAACTAAGAACAAGGGCACAAAAGAAAACTATTACCCTTTCTATTCCCCATCCCCATTCCACCACCTAACAATAATTATCTTCTAAGAGTTATATACATATGATCTTAATTCTTACAATAATCAAACAAGGTACATACTATCACTATCTTCACTTTTAAATGGAAGCCACTAAGGCACACAAAAGAGGTAATTGCCTTGTCTCAGACACAAAGCCAACAAATGACTGAAACAGTATTTCTAGAAGTCTGGCTCTTCTCAACCTGAGTATGATAGGACCTCTTTCATCTGTTTCACTTTATTATCAAATATTAGCAAGTGTCCACAGACTATAGGCCTATGAAGGACAGAAAAAGAGGGGGCTGAGTTGTTCTTCATTATTTTTCCCTAGAAATAATCTGCACCCTGCAGGGGAAGACATATGTCAAGTAGACAGTGCAGATTGATCACCTCCGCACTGCCAGAAGATTGCCCAGAGCAAAGGCAAGCCATGTGTGAGCTCCTTTCCTTATGCCAGTATCAAGGCAGAGAACATGCTATTTTATCATGTATCTTTAAGCAGTTCTGGAATTTCCCTCTAAGGATCTGGATTGGGCTAACCGATTATTAATAGTAATTGCTAGGTCCTCCTTTGATATTGGAATAGGAAGAAAGGTAGAAAATGATAAATCTGTGAGAATAAGATATTTTAAGAAAAGGAATGATCATAGCCCACATTTTATATTCCAATATCTTCTTTTGATTCTGGAAATGCAACCTATATGGACTGGCTTGGTAGATGGTATCAAGCCTGTGACTAGACCTGTGTTTGGAAAAACTGAAAACTACAAGTCAGTGATTTCTTGGAGGCCCTTCTATCTTCGGGCTACACTCCCAGACCTATTTTATACTTTTTTAATTTTTGGAAACAGGGTCTCTTAAGCCAGTGCAGCTGGCTTCCAACCTGTGTGATCCTCCTGTCTCCACCCCCCAAGAACGGGGATTACAAGCGTGCGCCACCATGCCCGGCAAAGTCAGTGCTTTCATAAATAATTTTAGGGCTAAAGATGTAGCTCAGTGGTAGAGCACTTGCACTTGCCTAGCATGTGTGAGGACCTGGCTCAATCCTCAACAATGCATACATATATGTATCTATATGTATGTACATATCCATAATTGATTTTAAAAGTATCAGATATTTGTTTATGTATTTCTGGGTAGCTGAGATTAAATCTGGTAAGAAAAAAGAAAGTTCAAATGGGAAATGATTGTAAAAGAAAACCTCATGGTTTTTGAGCTGAATATTGAAATGTGGAATAATAATGAGTTACTAAAAAGAGCAGGGAGAACATGTGATATATTATCTATTTTGTGTTGCTATTACAGAACACCTGGGATGGTGTAACTTACAAAGAACAGAAGTTATTTATTATGGTGCTAGAGGCTGGGAAGTCTGAGGTCAAAGCTCTGGCACTGAAATTAGTGAGGAAGTTTTTAGAACACCTGTATTGTATTCTAAGGCATTCATTTTAACATTTAAAATTTCCTTCCACCCAATGAAGCAGCTATCAATATTTTATCTATTTTATAAAAAAGGAAATTAAGACAAGCAGATGCTAGAACTAAAAGTCATACCTAGATTAATTTCCTTTAGCTACTGTATCATGGTGACTGATTTGTTAAGAGAGGGCTTTTGCGGTTGTTGTTGCTATTGTTTGTTTTTTTGTTTTGTACTAGATACTGAGAACAGGGGCATTCTACCTCCTAGCTACAACTATAGCCCTGCTTTATTTTTTATTCTGAAACATAGTAATGCTAAGTTGCTGAGGCTGGCTTTGAACCTGTGATCCTGATGTCTCAGTCTCCCAAGTACTGGAATTATAGTCATGTGCCATCATGTCCAGCTGTTACAAGAATTTTTATAGATAAAAAGAACATTGATTTCTATGCGCATTTTTATAACCAATGAACGTGTCCTAAAAGACTACTTGAAGGTTTCATTGTAAACATCTAAAGCACTAGCATCACTATTGACATTGTCTTACTCCTAATACAAAGCATATAATTCATACTTATGTAGTTATATAAAAATCCCAGAAATTTAAAAGTTTGAATTTTGAGGTCACTTTAAAATAACTTAGCTTACTCAGCTACAAGGGAATCACATCATAAATTGATGAGAACACACTACCAGAAAACCAAATCATAAATATTTAAACAACAGTCAATCAACCGTTAATAGTTGAGCTTTCCACATTATCTACATGTGAAATGCAAATTAAATAGCACCTTGACACTTAAGTAATGAAATTGGCTGTACTTAATCCTGTAACTTTAGCCTCATACATAAATATTTGCAACACAAACTTATAGAAAATTTGTGATTTTTTTTAAAGAGAATACTGCAAAAGAAATAATGATTCAGAATCAAATGGAGTTTGAATTTTGACTAATGACACTAAGTAGCCACATATCAATCAGCTTATTCTCTAACATTACTTAATTTATCACCTACTTTTTTGTCATAGGTACAATTTAAGTGAAGTTATAAACATGATTACATAGCACTTGGCATATAGTAAGTGTTAATAAATTATGGCTATTAATATTGCACAAACTGAGATAAAGCAAAGAAATTAACCTAGGGGAATATGCTTCAGCAGATGATAGCCTCTAGGTATGTCTTCTGTAGAAACATTATAAAAAGTTCCACGTTATTAACCTAGTATGATTTTCATTTATAGAATTCTACTATTATTGTTGGAATCTAAAATGTACCCCAAATTCTCATGTATTGAAGGTTTGGTGTCCAGACTGTGGTGCTTTGTTGAGGTGGTGAAACCTTTAGGAGCTGGGGCCTATTAAGATAGAAGTTAGGTCACTGGGGATGTGATATGAAAGGGGATATTGATCACCAATCTCTCTCTTCTCTTCTCTTCTCTTCTCTTCTCTTCTCTTCTCTTCTCTTCTCTTCTCTTCTCTTCTTTCTCTTCTCTTTTCCCTTTTCTCTTCTTCTTCTTCTTCTTCTTCTTCTTCTTCTTCTTCTTCTTCTTCTTCTTCTTCTTCTTCTTCTTCTTTTCTCCTCTCTCTCTCTCTCTCTTTCACACACACACACACACACACACACACACACACACACACACACACACATACATTTACTCTTAGTTATAAGGTAAGCATCCTCCTCTACTATCTGCCTACATCATGATGTATTCTCCTACCAGGGTCCCAAAACAACTTGGCCAAATGACCATAAACTGAAATCTCTGAAACCACAAACTGAAATAATTTTTTCCTCCATCTAAAAATCTATCTTGGGCATTTGTCACAACCAAAGAAGGCAAACAGCTCCAATCCTGTTGGTACATCTTACGCTAAATAAGCTTTGTGTTTCAGTCTTTCCTATGTAAAATGGAATAGCATCAGTCTCTGTGACAGTTGAGAACATTAAATAAAAGAATTGATGCAAAGCCCTCATCTCAATTTCAGAAGTGTAGAAAATATTGCATAGGTGTTATCTATAACATGAACTTTCTAGCCATCTCATTTTCTACCTCATTTTCAGATATATTTGATATGGCCAGTCCAACCATTGCACCCCTCCTTTGATGTAAGATCACTTTTACTCTTCTTCAAAACTCAACTCAAATGTCCCTGTGTAGAAAGCCTCTCTGACTCACTTAGATCCAGATGTGCCTTCATTCTTCCTCACAGATATCTTTGCACCACTGGATCAGAGTACATGTACAGAAGGCAGTGCTTTACTTTCCAGCCTTTCTCATGAGAACTGCACTCCTTGATAGAAGGATATTTGTGTTTATCCTGAGTGGAGCATGGTAACATACTCTCCAACACTCCCATAGAATTGTGTTTGTTACAGAAAAACTATTAATGTTTGATACTCATTAGGGACTAGTTAGTTTGGTGTTTAGTTTAAGAGCTACAGCCACTGTTGTATGGAAATTAAATTCAGCCCAAATTAAATTTGGCCAAAGGACCAAAGTCTTGTCTGGTGACAAAGACTATCACTCTCAAATAAATGATGGCATGACACTCCATACAGAATATAAAGCTGGTTTAAAAGCTTTCTTAAACAAATTCTTTCTTTTTGTCTTTTATTTTTTTATTTTTTTCTGGTACATCATAATTATATGTCATAGCAAGTGTCAAAATCATATAAAAGATTCCCCCACTCCCTACTACCTACTCCTTTCCATACATAACCCTGAGATGGTAGTGATACCTTAATAAATGGGCATAAAATAATTTACGCTGTTTATTTCAATAGTTCTTCCTTTTCCCCTACCCACCTCTCTTCCTGCATCTTCTTCCACAATTCCACTGGTCACTCTTTTCAGTTATTTAAAATCCCTTTTGTTGCTGGGCATGGTGGCGCATGCTTGTCATCCCCACGCTTGGGAGGCAGAGGCAGGAGGATAGCTCAGGTTCAAAGCCAGCCACACTGCTTAAGAGACCCTGTTTCCAAATAAAAATATAAAAATAGGTCTGGGAGTGTAGCCCAGAAGTAGAAGGGCTTCCAGGAACCCCAGTACCACCACCAAAAAAAAAAAAAATCCCTTTTGTTTCCCAATTTATCTCTAGCATCCACATAAGAGAGAAAATATTTAGCCCATTACTATCTCTTCTTTTAACATGCTTTTGATCTGTTACTTTCTGAGAGTGGCTGATCTCAGCACAACATTCTCTAGGTCACTCCATTTTTCTGCAAATGATGTAATTTTGTTTTTCTTTGTGACTCATTAATATTCTATTGTGTATATATACTACATTTTTGTTACATATTCATCTGTTGACAGACACCAAGGTTGGCTCCATAATTTGGCTATTGTGAATTGATCTGTTATAGACATGAGTATTCTGTTTTTAATTCTTTTGGAAGGATGTCAAGGAGTGGTATAGCTGGATCATATGGTGGATCTTTTGAGAAACCTACATACTAATCTCCATAGTAATTGTATTAATTTGTAGTCACACCAACAGTGCTTTTCTGTATAAATAACTCAGTATTTGTTACTCTAGTCCTTTTGGCCTTTCTCAGGTCACATTCTATTTAGTTTTTCCTCCTTGCAAACTCCAGAAAATTAGTTTAATCACCTCTTCTCATATAGAAATAAGGGAAACATTTTGGAACTGTGCTGACTTTTTAGAGGGTCCTTCAAAATGGATAAGATTTCTAGATTATACACTACACTGAGCAACATTAGAACATGATTGACTTAAATGCTAGATTCTTGCTCTGTTTTTAACCAGAACTAGTCTGGCTGGAAGGTGAGGAATGAAATGCTTTATTTCATAAAAATTAAAAGTAACTACTATGTTATTGTATGGCTTGCAACATGTCTTAAATCTATAAAAATCAATATAACCAGTATAAAATTTAAAATTAAATGAAAATTTATTCTAGGTAATTGTAATCAAGTGAATGATAAGTTTGACTAATGACTACTTATCCATTTTTTGAATGAAAGAATTTCTTATGATATATGATAAGACAGACAATATAAATATATATGAATATCAGAAATTTATAAAAATGACAAGCATAGAAAATAACAGGATTAAATAGAAAAGTCATAATATATGCAATTAAAGCAGTAAGTTTCTAGGGTATCACCTCAGAGACTTAAACTCACTTGGCACCATTTAAACAGGATTCAAATATCAGTCCTGTTCAGTTTACATAGTTGTCAGAGAAAATGTAATAACAGGTCTTTTAATGCTACTCATGTACAATCTGAATTTAATGTGTCCAGCCTTACACATCAGTTAAGAACAATTATGTTGTATACTATAAAATACAGCATATATGATTCCAAACCTCACTGTTCTGGGCACTTTCTCAACTTGATAAGCAGTGATATCCATATTTTCTTGTAATTATTTGCCACCAATAATTCTGAAAATTTCCAGTCAATTAATATGGATAATAAATTGGTCTCTAGTATCCATTAGTTTAAGTTCCACATAAGGACACTAGCCCATAAAAAAACTGCTGGCAATAGGTGTGGATAGGAAATCCAGGGTGAGTGGAAGTGATGGTCTTGTGACTGATCAGAGCGTCCTCTCTACTGCAGTTGCTGTCTGTCTCTACTGCTATCCAGCCACTTCCAAGTTTGTCTGCCTTAGCCAAGTACATTCCTTTACTACTATTCTGTTTGTGTTTCCAGGGTCCCTTAGTTCTTCATCTAGGATTTCCTTCTGGTGAGTTACATTTTGTGTGTGTTGTGGGGGGTGGGGTACTGGGTATGGAACTCTGAGGTATTCTACCTCTGAGCTACACCCTCCGCCCTACTTTTTTATTCTTTATTTTGAAACAGGGTTTCAGTGAGTTGCAAAGGGCCTAAGTAGCTGAGGCGGTCCACAAACCATGATACTTCTCTGTCTCAGTCTTCAAATACTGATATTATAAGCATGTCCGGTGAGTTACGTTTGATGGTATCCTTAATAGAGTTAGAACTCTATTAAGTTGCATCCTATGAAAATCTGAACCTTTGTCCAGTGCCAAGATTCTCCCCACTTCCCAAACCACAAACTTTTCATGGAAGTTTATCTGGAGAATGGCAGGAAGCAGAGATGACCTAACTGATTATGAACAACTTAAACATGTGCTTTCTAATGTTTCCTCTATATCCAGGTCCTTCTGTTACACTCCACTATCTCTTGTTCATTCAGTGGCAACTATTATTATTTTAGGGGTTTGGTAAACATTTGGGATCAAATCCAGAGACTTGCATATTTTAGGCACATACTGAATTGTACCCTCAGCCCCCTGAGTGGTAATTTTTGTTTTCTTGGACCTAAGTGCACAGCTTCTTTTGGATATCCACATTATTTACAATACTAAGCCCCACAATTATTAGTGGGATTCATGTTATTTCTCTCTAGAGCCCATACAAATTTTAGAAGGTATTCTAGATACCTAAGTGCATACTCTGTTATTGAAGAAAAAAAAACACTGTTAAATGTTCTAAGAATGGAGACTGTTTTGCCCAGGGCATACAAAAGATAGCACAGGAATCATGGGGGCCTACCAAAACCATTTTCATTAGTACAAATACCTTCTTGTATATAAAGACAACTCCTTTTTTTATGAAGAGTTCATGGGTTGCTTAACGCCTCTAGTAGTAGCCATGGCTCTTGGCTCACTTCCTGGTAACACAAACTCTCTCCTGTTCCTTGAAAATGTAAAATCATAGCCAGGGACAGTGGTGCACACTTGTAATCTCAGCATTTAGGAGGCTGAGACAGTAGGTTCGTGGTTTGAGGACAGCCTCAGATATTTAGTGAGGCCCTTTGCAACTCAGTGAGAACCTGTTTCAAAATAAAGAATAAAAAAGAGAGTTGGAGGTGCCTCTCAGAGTTAGAATGCCCTTGGATTCTATCCTCAGTACTGCAAAAAATAAAATATAAAATCATTTGCTTTTGCTGCACAACTCTTCCTTATGGTAAAATACCAGAATAATACACTTCCACTCCTCAAAACCTTCTAGCCAGAAAACTAAAAATTAGAAAACAAAGCACCTAGTTTGCAATTTCAAAGAAATATTAGAGTATTGTCTTTAGTTAAAAAAAACCAACTGAAGTTCACAATGGCATTAAAAGTAAATATTAATACTTGGTTGTAAAAGAAACACTAAAGGTTGATGTCACGGAGTTAAAAATCGATTGTAATTTAACTTTATATACTGTCAAGATAAAAATTATATTAATTTATGATAGGAATATGCACTTATTATAAGCCATAAAAACTAGGATAATTAATTCCAACATGGATACCAATATCCATTTTATTTTATTTTTATTTATTTATTGGTGTATTGAGGACATACATCTTAATGGGGTACAAGATGGTAGAGGCATACATGCACACATCACTCATTTAACCCTTCTTCAATTCCCATCCCATTTCCTTCCCCCTCTATCCTCATGCTTGGCTTAGGGATTGACTTTGCTATGTTTGTGAAGTTTGTGAATGTGCATCATATACATTAGGAAATTTCTTTCTTTCTTCCCCTCATCCCTCTCAGTTAGGTCTCCTTATTTTCTCATCTATAGTTTCTCCTTCTTCATCTAACATTCCTCCTATGGCCCCTTTTCTCCCTCGTTTCCACAATAGGGAGAACATTCAACTTTTTATTTTTTGTGACTGACTAATCTCACAAAGCATAATGTTCTCTATTTCCATCCATTTCCTCCAAGTGATATACTCTTATTATTCTTTATGGCTAAGTAAAATTTTATTGTGTACATATACCCTAGTTTTATAACCCATTCATCTGTTAATGGACATCTTGGCTGGTTCCATAGTTTGGCAATTATGAATTGTGTGGCTATAAACAGAGATACTCATGCATTAGTTTGATAGTTTGGTTTCCATTTTTTGGGGTAGATACCAAGAAGTGGTATTGCTAGATCATATGGAGGATTCTCAGAAGAATAGAATGGATCCTTTTTAAAATACAGAATTTAATAACATCACCTCTTAAATGTGAAAAAGAGGAAAAAGAGTTGTCTTATATCTCAAGCAATTTTTGATTCAAATAGATATGGATCTTTGAAAATGGCAAGATATAATTAAAAAAAATAAGTCATTCTCTCCTCATCTGTAGCTGAATGCTCTGAAGATACAAAAAAATGAAAGAGATGAAAAAGTAGAAAAACTTTCCTTTTAGTCACCATTGGTACTTTGGGATTTTTGGCTTTTTATTCTTAAGATAATTCCTCAAAGAACTATTGCCATTATCATTAATTTACTTCTTAAATTATTATGTTATTATATTAATTTACTTCTTATTATATTGGACTTTTCTACATAGCAAAAATGTAAACAAAACAGGTTGGTATATAAAATTTTAAAAAGATAAGTTGGATGAGGGAGCTAGAAGATTACACTTTAAAGAAGGAAAAACATAAGCATCTCCTAATCAATTATTCATCTCAAGTTAATCCCCATCATTCTATCACTCTTAACCATATGTCCATATTTTATTTTCCTCAAAATACTCAAGTTCATCTAAAAGTACAATTTTTTGATATCATATTGAAACTTAGTATGATATGTTTACAGTGCGTTAATAAAAGAATAAAAATAAAACCACTTCCAAAAACATATTGAACAAACAAATAAAAATAAATATTTAATGTATTGAGGAAATGTGTCACAAAATAAAGCCATTAGCTAAATTAGTCTCAGTCCTAAATTTAAAATATTTGATGGTGGCAGAGAAATCCTGAACTCTAAATATTTCCTACAACTAGTATACTGGTTTATGATTTATTGACCAATTATAAATTATTTCTATTTCTACTCCTATGGTCAATTAAATTTTAATTATCAACTTAATTAAATATTAAGATGCATTGAAAGAATATACAGTTAAATGAAAATACATATTGATAATGAAATAACTATATGGCAAAAATTTTTCTTATATTAGTTATAAGAATAGAAAATAATAAAACAAAGTCAAAATAGTTATTTTTACTAAGATGGTGATGCTTAGGATGAATGCCCCTTTTCATTTTATAAATTGTTATTCTTGCAATCATGGTTATTCATGCTCTTATAATATGGGCATTAGAAAACTTGAGATCTGTTCCTTACTGATTCAGAATTTTAATTAACCATTTACTTAGGATTCTCCAAAAGTCTCTAAATTTGACTACTTTTTTATATTTATTTTAAGTAAGATATCTATTACATTCTATTTTGGTTAGCTAATGACTGACATTTACTTAACATTAACAGTGTTTTTTTTATCACATAGTGATTAACTCCATTACTACCTCTTTCCACTGATACCTCCCTCCCTATTCTTTTTTGTTTTTATTCTAAGAATAGCTATCATAAACATGATCTTCTTAAAATAAGCATGGAAACCATGTGTGTGGAGGTTTATATATGTGGATGTTGGGGAATAACAACCAACCAATCAACCAACAAACAAAAACCATTGAGAAACATCTGCCCACAGAGATAAAGCAGCCCTTATAGTTCTTTTTAGAAGGGCTATTTTAAAGGGTTTTTTAATGAATATTTCTTTAGCCATCAAAAATTCATAAAAGGTAGAGATTTTTCTGGTGATAATAAAAATGCTATCAAAACTGCACATTGGCTTACCATATCAAAATTAGAAAAATGTTATGCATTATCTCCTTTTACACAATAACCCCAAGAAAGAAGCAAAGCATGCACTACTTAATTTTATAAAAATTACTTTAACAAATACATCCATAGGTTCTATATTGTTCCTTTTTCCTCTACCTTTGCCACTGAATTTCCTTCCTTGTAGATAGTGTATGAACATTTCCTTTACTAGACATCTTATTTTTTAAAACAATATCTGTTGGAGGATGTTGCATTTCCATGAAATCTGAAGTGGTGCAGACTCAAAAGCGATGAACCAGTATAACCTTATAAAGCACTTCATTGAAAATCTCAAGAAATCTTGTTATAATTAATGTAATTGTGAATAATTTATCTTTAAGATGCCTTAGATTGAAATATTAAAGTTGTTGACTGAAAAGTCAGAGATTGGTTATTTTTGGCTGCAATTATATACCTGAGATGACTGAAAAGATTCTCAGATTTTTGGTATATTTCTGAAAATAGAGTGATGATTTTCTGATGTTCAGAAAACAACTTTTAAGATGAGAACCAGTAGCTTTAAGGACTAAGAAAAGAATAAGCCCTTCACTAACCACTCTCACTGAGGGAGTTACCGTATAGTTAATATATAGAGAGAGCCATCCAGTGGCTAACCAAAGAAACCCTGATGATTTCATTGGGACATAATGGCTGTATCTCTGAGAGATGAGCAAGCCCAGCTGTATCTGCTGAGGCTTGATTAAAAATCTCTCCACCAGGCTTTAACTGCTCAAATGGAGTCCAGAGACATTTCCCAAAGGGTTTTATCTTGCTGTGGTCATTTGGCCAGGAAGCTCAATTTCCCACATTTCAGGGATTTCCTGCTTATAGACCCCAGGCCAAGAGTTCAGCTGTGCAGGACACCTGAACTTCTGCTGTTCATTAGTTATCTCAGTGAATGGATATTAGATTTTATCAAAGGCTTTTTCAGCATCTATTGAAATGATCATGCGATTTTTATCTTTGGTTCTTTTATATGATGAATTGTATGGATTGATTTTCGTATGTTGAACCAGCCTTGCATCCTTGGGATGAAGCCTACCTGGTCATGGTGTATGATTTTCTTGATGTGGTTTTGAATGCATGTTGCTAGTATTTTGTTTAGCAGTTTTGCATTCAAGTTCATCTGAGATATAGACCTATGGTTTTCTTTCTTTGAACTATCTTTATTTGGTTTTGGTATTAATGTGATGTTGGCTTCGTAGAATGTATTTGGGAAAGATCTGTTTCTATTTTACGAAATAGATTGAGAAGTATAGGGATTAGATCTTCTATAAAAGTTTTATAAAATTCACATGGGAAGCCAACCAGTCCTGGGCTTTTCTTTGATGGTAAGGTTTTATTGCTGTTTCAATCTCTTTGATTGCTATCTGTTGGTTTAAGTTTTCTATGTCTTCTTGACTTAGTTTAGGAAGGTTGTATTTATCTAGGAAGTTGCCAATTTCCTCCAGATTTTTTATTTTTTTGGAGTATAGTTTTCAAAGTAATTTCTGACAGTCCTCTGGATTTCTGCACTGTCCATTGTGATAACTCCTTTTCATCTCTTATCTTCAAAATTTGGGTTGATTCTCTTGTTTTTTAAAATTAGATTGGCTAGTGGTTTATCTATCTTATTAATTTTATGAGGAGCCAACTTTTGGTTTTGTTGATTTTCTGTGTCTTTTTTTATTCTCTATTTCATTTATTTCTACTCTGATTTTAACAATTTCCTGTCTTGTATTGGCTTTGGGGTTAGATTGTTCCTGTTTTTCAAGGGCTTTGAGGTGTGTCATTAAGTTATTTGTTTGGTGATTTTCTGTCTTTCTTATGTGAGAGCTCAGCGCTATAAATTTCCCTCTTAATACTACCTTCAGTGTGTCCCACAGGTTTTGATATGTTGTATGTCTATTTTCACTTGTTTCTAGAAATTTCTTAATTTCACCCTTTACTTCTTTTATGACCCATTATTCATTAAGAAGTATGGTGACATGTTTACATGGTTTCTCTGAGTCTTCTTATAGTTGATTTCTACTTTCATTCCATTGTGGTCTGAAAAGACACAGGGAAATATGTTACATTTTTTGAACTTGCTTACTTGATAGCCCAAGATGTGATCTGTTTTGGAGGAGGTTCCATGAAATGCTGAAATAAAAGTGAACTCTGCTATAGTTGGGTGAAATACTCTGTATGTGTCCAATAGGTCCATTTGATTAATGATGTTCTTTAGGTCTGAGGTGTCTTTACTGACCTTTTGTCTATAAAATTGATCTAATGGTGTAAGAGTTGTTGAAATCTCCCAGTATTATTGTATTGGGATTTATTTGTGGCCTGATGTCACAAAGAGTTTGTTTTATGAAATTAGCTACACCTATGTTTGGGACATAAATGTTGATTATTGTTATTTCCTTATGCTGTAATGATCCTTTTACTAGTAAAAAATGACCATCTTTGTTTCTTCTGATGAGCTTGGGTTTGAAGTCTATGATATCTGATATTATAGTTACAACTCCTGCTTGCCTTCAAGTTCCATTAGTATGAATTACCCTGATCCAGCCCTTTACCTTGAGTTTGTTGCTGTTTTTACTTGTAAGGTGTGTTTTTTGCAAGCAGCATATAGAAGGATTCTGGTTTTTAATTTATATTGCAACTCTATGTCTTTTTATTGGGGACTTGAGGCCATTTACATTCAGTGTGATTATTGAGAGATGATTTTTAATTCCTGACATGTTGAGGTTTTACTTCTGTTTGAAATACTGTTTGTTCTCTTCTTACTTGTCAGTTGGATAGAAATTCTTATTTCTCTGGTTCTGTTGTGTATTTCTTGTTTCTTCTTGTAGATAGTCTCTTTGAGCATTTCTCTAGTGCTGGTTTTGAAGACATAAATTCCTTGAGCTTCTGTTTGTCATGAAAGAATTTTACTTCCACTTCTAGTTTGAGAGAGAATTTTGCTGGGTAAGAAATTTTTGGCTGCAAGTTGTTTTCTTGCAGAGTTTGGAATATGCTACTCCAGGCCCTTCTGGCTTTCATGACTTGGTTTGGGAAGTCTGGGGTGATTCTGATTGGCTTTCCTCTGAATGTCACCTTGTCTTTTGTTTTTGTTGCCTTTAAGATTCTCTCTTTGGCTTCTACTTTAGTCATTTTGACTATTATATGGCATGGAGAATCTTTTCTCTGATCTTGTCTAAAGGGGGTTCTATAAGTTTCCTGTACCCATGTATCAATCTCTTGCTCAGGGTTCAGAAAATTTTCTGCAATTACTTCTTTGAAAGATTGTTGAGCACCTTGGTTTCACCTTCCTTTCCCTCTATGATAATTCTTAAGTTGGATTTTTTTTAATGGGCCCATATTTCTTCAATATCTAATCCCTGCTGTCGAATTCTTTTTTCTATGTTATGAACTATTTGTTCATTTTTGGAGTGATCAACTTCTAGTAGTGAGATTCTGCTCTCTGTGTGGTCTAAGCGATTGTTTATTGTTTGCATAGATGCCTTTACTTCAATGATTGCATCTTTTATTTCTTTCAGACTCTTTCTAAATTCTTTTCAGTATTCCTGTATGAATTCTTCAGTTACATTCCTGATTTTACCTTCTGGAGATCTCTGCAGTTTTGTGTTATCAGGTTCTATAAATGTGGAGTTGTGGGAGCTCATTGCTCCTTTGTTGTTTCTCCTTTTCATGATGTCAGATGTTTGCCTTTGTTGCTTTTGGTAGACTTCTCTCAGTTTCTAGATGTCTGCTGGTATATCTAAGGGGAGTTTGTATTGTATTCAATAGTGAAGATTGAAGAAGGAAGGAAGTGCAGGAGTGAATTGAAGAATAGGGTAAAATCTCAGAGTCAAATAGAATGAAAGTATGCATTTCGTAGAGCAGAATATACTAGTGATTAGAGGTAGTAAGGATGAAGTAGAATTTTGGTAACCAATGTAGAATTTGTGGTATAATGATATAAAGTGGGTTTTATACAAGACAGGGGAGGGATAGAAAGCAGGAGGAAAATAGGAAAGGGACAGTGAGAGGAGGGTTGGTATGTACCAAGGAAGAAGCTTGGAAGAGGGTTTGGTAATAGTTAAAAAAAACCAAAAAACAAAAAAAAAACCCAAATCAAAACAACAATAAAACCAACCAGGTATACACACTATTATACAATAAAAAAGAACAAACAAACAACAACAAAAACAAAAACAACCTCCACTGCAAATTAATGCAGGTCTACAATTAAATGTCTATTTAGCAGATAGATATGCTGCAGTCTTTTTCTGTGTAGAAACCGAGTACCACTTGTCCCCTTCCTATTGTGGGTTTGACTTTCTGTGATTTTCTCAGTTCATGTAGATGGCTGATACTGTTTGGGCTGTTTTATGTACAATGCACAGGTCACTCTCACTCTTTCCACTAGTTTGGAGACTAGATAACTCCCTGCTTACCTCTGAGGCCAAACTCACTGTTGGAGAATCTGTTTCCCCCCAGCTAGTGCTGGTATAGTCTTACTTCTTGCTCACCCCAAATGAGAGGTCTGTGATGATTCCAGAGATTCTATTAAATGGGTCTAGCTCAATTTTCCTTCCCCCTTTTCTGCTGATCAAAGCCTGAGTCTGTCAGAGCTTCTGTTATGTCCAACAGCAGCCTCCTCTCTCACTTTCTCAGGGCTGTATCTGGAAGTCACAGACCTGAGCTGCTTGAGTCCCTAGTGGCAAGGTGCTGAGCAATCCCTTTTGAGATGCAAATTATTTACACTGTAGTAGCTGCTATGCTGGGACCCTGGGGGTGGGGGATGTGGAAGGCTGGCTAGGTCAATGGCCTTGATGGTTGATGACATCAGATCTGCACCACTAGAGTAGCAGGTGCTGAACTCCACTCAGGTTCCCTGTAATGAATAAGATTTTCTACAGTTTTTCTTTAATTCATTATTGAAATTATATAGTAGCATCTCATGAAAACTGGTGACTAAAGATATTAAGTCAGTTGGGCGCTGAACTCCACTCAGTTTCCCTGTAATGAGTAAGATTTTCTATAGTTTTCTTTAATTCATTATTGAAATTATATAGTAGCATCTCACGAAAACTGGTGACTAAAGATATTAAGTCAATTTTATATGGTTATTAGGTATTTTGATACCTTTTTTGTTTTGTGTAAAAATTACTTTGTTTTATTTTCAGTTATATGAATACTTTCACTGTGTATAGATTTCTAAATTGCCATTTTCTTTCAGCTCACTAAAGAAGTCATTCTTTCCTCTGAGGCTAACATTACTATTGGAAAATCAAGCACAAGTAATGTAGTTACTTCTTAGAAGTTACTGTGTCTTTTTTCTATCCACTTTTAAGATTTTTCTGTCTGATTTTCAAAAATTCTACAATTAAGTATATAGATATAATTTTCTTTGTCTTTATTACATGAGATTATCTGTGCTTCATGTGTCTCAAAGCTGTTTTATGAGTTTAAAAACTCTCTGACTTATTTATTTATTTAATTTTTTATTTATTTACTTACTTATTTATTGTGGTACTGGGGAATGATCCCAGGGGCATTCTACCTCTAAGCTACCTCCCCAGCCTTTTTATATTTTTATTTTGAAACAGGGTCTCACTAGGTTATTGAGAGTCTTGCTAAATTGCTGAGGCTGGTCGTGAACCTGCTATCTGTCTGTCTCAGGCCCCCAAGTACTGGGATTACAGGTATGTGCCATCATAATTGGCTAATATTATTAATTTTAATAAAAGTCATGCCCCATTTTTTCTCTCTTATCTTCCCTGCTGTAACTTGAAATGTACATCTGACTGGAAGAGTGTCCTCAACATATTACCTGTACTCCTGCATGACCTTCCATTTATTTGGTATGTTTTTGTTCTGAGGATTTTCTACTGATACATCATTAATTATATCTTCCCCAGCACAAATGCCATTAAACTGAGTTTTTCATTTCATATCCCATTTTCCTTTATTGCTTGAAAAATATTTTTATTTTGAACTTTTATTGTTATAACCTAAATGAAATAAGTGTACCTCTCAATAATGTGTTACAAAAAATAAGTGCCTAAGTCAAGAAATAAAGTACTAAGATCAAAGAAATTGCTTTGTAACTATTTTGAATCACTAGCCTCCAAGACCAACCATTAACACCATATATTTTAAAATTTGTTTTCTGTTTGTTAGCCTACTTTTTTCCATTCCTCCAATGGACTTAAGTCATTTCCAGTTTGTGGCTTATAGAAATAGTAATACTATGGTCATTTTTCTCATACCTTTTGGTGCATGTATGTACCAATGTGCATATATCATATGTAGATATCCAGGCATATTAGTATATATTATCAAACTGTAGAGCTTATACACACATATATACATGTACATAAATAAGTACAAATTAAACTGGATAAATCTAAAAATCAATGGACTATCAATTGATGTTTTGTATTAATATCAGTTTTCTATGTGTCCTATATTTGATACTTAATATTTGTGAAATATACTATATTTATATTACTATATTATATTATATCTGGGTATAGAATTTATGAGGAACAAAGTATGCACATGTTCATCTTTATACTATTAGTATTTAAAACTAAACAGCTTTTCAAAGTGTTTTTGCCAATTTTCTTTTTACAAAGTCATAAAACACCATGGCTCTCATCTTCATTAACCATAGCTGTTGTCTAACATTTTTCAATTTTATCTTTCTAGTGGATCTTTTGTGCTACTCACATTGTAGTTTTAATTTGCATTTCACCACTGACTACTTATATTAAACATTTTTACATATATTTGTTTATTTGTATATAATTTTTATAAAGTTCAAGTCTTTTGCCCATTCTTCCATTTTTTATCTCTTTGTTATTGACTTGTAAGTTTTATATTATTTTGGATATGAATAATGTCAAGAATTGCATATATCTTCTCCTACTCTGTGCTTTAATATCTTACATTTAGAGGAAAATGTTTTTAATTTAATTATATACAACATCAATTTTGGTGGGGGCTTTTTTTGGGGGGGAATGAGGATGGAACCCAGGGGCATTCTACTTCTGAGCTATACCCCAGCCCTATTTTTCAGTTTATTTATTTATTTATTTATTTATTTATTTATTTATTTATTGCAGTACTGGGGATGGAACCCTGGGGAATTCTACCTGAAAGATATACCCTCAGCCCTATTTTTCATTCTTTATTTTGAAACAGGGTCTCACTAAGTTGTGGAGGGCCTGACTAAGTAGCTGAGGCCGACCGCAAACCAGAATCCTGTCTTGGCCTCCCAAATGCTGGAATTAAAAGTGTATGCCACCAAACCCACCTAAGTCATTTTATTTTTAAAACGGTAATGGTTTCACTGAGTTGCAAAGTTTCTCACTAAGTAGCTGAGGCTATCTGACAACCATGATCTTCCAGTCTCTGCCTCCTCTCAAATGTTGGAATTCCAAGCATGTGCCACCACACACCTGGCAGTTATTTTTTATCCTTTATCTAAAAAGAGTTTTACTTACTCCAATACTGTAGAGATAACTTAAAGTTTTATAATGTAGTCCTGAAAAAAGAATAAAGGGATCTCAACTACCCTTTTCTCAGTTCTGTTAATCGTAACATCTTATTTAGTTTTACAAATAGTATAGAATCAAATATAGGAAACTGATAGTAATACAATGCACCAACTGATATCCCATTGACTTTATTCAGATTTTTTCAGTTTTACTTGTACTCATTTATGTATGTGTTTAAGTTCTACACATTTTGAGCACTTGTGTAGGTTCATATATTGAATGCTGAAGTCAAGATACTATAGTTCCATTATCATAAAAATCCCTTGTGTTGATTTTATAACCAAACTCATCCCTCCTGCTCTTCCCACTCTAAAATTAATTATATTTATTTTATATGAATTATTATGCATCATGCATTGTGTGTTTACCATTTTTATATTGACTATGTCATAAAACCTTTCCTCATATTTCATGTAGTCCTGTTATATTCCAGACATTGTGCATGAAAGAAATGTAGAGCCTCCAGATCACATATGTTCTGCCTGAGAAGGTTCCCCGTTTTCTCTCTTAGGGCAGGGAGGGTGAAGTCATAGATCACATCAATCCAATCAAAAACTGAAGTTGAGCTGAAACTTAGGGAGGCTCTGCCTTCCTTGGAATAACCTCTGTTCATAGGCCATGGTACTCCAGGACTTTAATTAGAAGTCTAGAAGTTTTCTGTCTCCTCAAACCTCAGATAAGTAGCTATGTTTTCCATTCCAGTGTCTTATTTTTAAATGACTATGCAATATTTCATGATATATAACAAGTGGCTCATTAACTTCATTGATTAACATGAATGATGAATATTTATATGGTTTCAAGTATTTTACATGCAAGGCAGAAGTAAATATCTTTCTAAAAGTGTCTTTTTCATGTGTATAAACATTAACATTTCTGAGCTTAAACATAAGTGATTTTAATAGCTATATTAAGTTTTAATATAGATGCTGTTTTCACTGATGTTATGTGGCTTCAATTATTTTAAAATCTCTGCAACCAAATCACCATACAGTCTTAGAATTTCTCATCACCCCAAAAGTTCTCTTAAAGCCCATTTGTAGTCAGCTTCCTTGCCTAACAGATATTGCACTAGGCAATATCTGTATCTATAAATTTGCCTTTCCTGGGTATTTAATATGAATAGAATTCAATATAGTCTTTTTCTATCTGGCTGCTTCCACATATAAAAATGTCTTCAAGTTTAATCCACATTGTAGCATATATCAGTTTTTTAAACTTCAAAATCATGTTAATTCCATATTTTGATTATGCCATATTTTATTTATCCACTCAACTACTTATAATTTTGTTAAAGATCCCACAGGTCATAAATAAGAACATTGAGCCTAATATAAGCTCTCTCATGCCAAAGTCTTTAAAGTCTTCATAGCACCGTGGTTCATGTATGCAAGAAATCAGATTAACAAATTATAGTATATCTCTAGCTCTAATATCTCTGCTTTTACCAAAAAACTGCTGAATTAATAAATGATCAAATTTCCTAAAAAGTAACAGAAAAGATCTTGATGTAGAAATTATTGCAAAGAATATGTTAAATATTATGTAAACTTAAACCTTACACCTAAACATCACAGTGTTCTAGGAGAATGTGTAGTCTCATGTTTCAAAGAACATAACTGATATTTTTAATTGATTTCATCACTATAGAATGGCACAAACCTTTTGCAGAGCTAATATCAGGACCTGGAGTTCTAAAATTCAATCAAGCGAATCCATAATGTTCATCTCTAGTAACATTTATTTCAGTCAGATTTTTCATCACTGACCAAAATACAGGACAGGCACAAGTATAGGAGGAAAGATTTATTTGACTCAAAGTTTAAATAAAGATTTAGCCTCTGGTTAGTTGGCTCCAAGGCAAAAAACACAATAATAAGGTGTGTGGTGGAGAAAAATCAGCTCTCAGTAATGATGACTGGAAGTAGAGAAGATAAATGGAGGGTGCCAGGGACATGTATAGCACCTAAGGTCCCACCCAGTGACCTTCTCCAGTCATGTCCCACCTCTGAACCTGTTGCACTGGAGACACACCTTCAACACATGAGCTTTGGGAGACATACCAGAACCACAACATTACAATATGCTTTTTATTTATTTTTTTGTATTTGGTACTGGTGATTGAACCCAGAGACATTCTACCACCTTGAGCTACACCCCCAGCCCTATTTTTTTATTCTTTACTTTGAAACAGAGTGTTGCTAAGTTACAGAGTGCCTCACTAAGTAGCTGAGGCTGGACAGGAACCTGTGATCTTCCTGTCTCAGTCACCCAAGTAGTATGGTTACAAGTGTCTGCCACCATGACCAACTCCAACAACATACTTTTTTATGCAGACATATATGAACTCCAATTGTGTTTAAAAATCAACATAAAGTCTAGATTAACAAAGACCTTGACAAATGTGTTAGAACCAGAAATCCTTGGTGCCTTAAGCATCACCTGGGTTTTTGTTATGGAACTTCTAGAATAAGTTGTGAAGGGGCTCAGACTATATGATAAAATTTGGTGTAGAGTTCAAATTATCCCATGATAATTTTGAATCACTGAGGAATGTTAATACTTAAGTATTGACTTTTATTTCTTTGGGTTCTTTTTCTTCTTTTATAACCAGGAATGTCAAGACAGTTATTAAAGAGGGCACAGAAACAGTCACCCAAAACTTATAACTATGGTGGTTTCACAAAAACAGTCACCCAAAACTTATAACTATGGTGGTTTCACAAAAACAGTCACCCAAAACTTATAACAATGGTGGTTTCCTTTTATAAATGAGCAACCAGGGACATTTTCTTTACTCTCCACTTGAAACAAATAATGATTTAGAGACAGCTGAGGCGGCCTAAATCCAGAAGTCTGCCTGGTGGGTGATTTGTTTCTGATTTTTGGAACACTAAGACAATCCCAATGATTGCAGCTCTCTGAGTACAGACGTTCTTGTTCTTGTGCAGTAATAATGGAGGCATGCATTAGTCATCTTTGCCAGCTGATATCTGATTTGGTTCTTCTGCTTTTCTGCCATTTGAATTAATAGGCCAGCTGTCACAGCTCTCCTTCTGCCTAACAAACTTAGCAGAAAGGGCAGCAAAGATTTCAACAACAACAATAAGTGAGGTGACAATGGGGCAAGCATTAATCTAAAATAAAGAAAAAAAAGTTAAAAATTTATATTTTATACCTACAAATAATAGGTGCTTAGTGAGGGGAAAGAAAGTAAATTTTAATAAGATCTTTCCCAAGGGTAGCAAACATAGTTAACTTTTTATTTGTTTGGTTTGATTTGATTTGTTACTAGGGATTGAACCCAGGAATATTCTACCTCTTAACTACATCTCAAGCCATTTTTATTTTATATTTTGAAGTAGTCTTACTAACCTGGGGAGGACTTGCTAAATTACTGAGATTGGCCTTGAGCCTGGAATTCTCTTGTCTCAGCCTTCCAAGTATAAAGACTGCAGGTATGTGCCACCCATGCCTCACTGCACACATAATGGTTTAAGTTCAGATTTCATACATACTCAGAGATGGATATTTTAGCAAGATCAACTCCACTGAGCCAGAGGAATTAACTTTTAGGAAGCATTCTCTTTTTCATTGATCAGTGCACTTGGAATTTAGAGTCCAAAGGAGAGGGTGTACATCAAACAATTATAAAAATTGAAGTAAATCAGACTCTTATTTCAATTTCCAGAATTTTAAAATTCTTTAATTTTATCTTCAATAATTTAAGTTAATTACAGGCATTCCCCTAGACAATGGTATTTCCTTTTTCACCTTAACCCTTTCATAATGTTAGTAGATTTGTACTAATTTAATCACTTTTGCAATTGTGCTCAATGGCATAAATAATTGATTTATAAATGAATCAATCATCACAGAGTTACCAGCAGTCACTGATGATAGGGATCAGTCTTTGTAGTCTAATGACTGGGCTGATTTCCCTTGTCCGGAAATCTGCTTTGTGATTTCAGGTGCTTAATATTTTACTAAGTTCCTCTCCTGTACAATAGTGAAGACAAATAAGTTTTATTTTTTAAGATTATTGAAAAAACTACATATAGGAAAACTAGATATTTTAAGTATAAGATTAGGAGCCATGATCCACACTGTAAATTATAAGGTACTTGTGATGGTTACTTTTATGTGCTGACTTAGCTGGCCTAAGTTGTTTGATCAGATCTGGATGTTGCTATGGAGCTGTTTTATAGATGTGATTAGCATTTTATGATCAGTTGACTTGAAGTAAAGCAGATTATTCCCCATAACATGAGTAAATTTTATCTAATCCAGTCACAGCAGCCATCTTAAAGCAGCATTATAGGACTATCTCACATCAGAACAGCATTAGAGAACTAGCTCACATCTAGCCTCATCCTGCCTACGTCCCCTAGGTGAGAGAAGCCTTGGAAAAAGACTTGGGGAAAATATCTTCTTATCCCTGCTCTTCTCCATGTGAGCAACTGATATCATAGCACTAACTAGAGAAGAATTATCATGTTACAAAGAGGACTTGTACATTACAATCATGGAAAAAAACTGGGAAGTTTGGACTTTACCCAAGATGTCTATGTGAGTGCTGTGAGGTCTGGTTGTGAAGACTGGCCAGAGGAGGTTGAGAACAAAAGATTTCTAGAAAGGTGGTAAAATGCCCCTAACCATTCCCTGCCCTCAGCACCATAGATTTAACTGCCGTGGCCTGTGGTTAAACCACCAATCAGAGAAATACTGTCTTACCCTCCTTCCCTCCTAATGCCCCATAAAAATCCCCTGGTCTGTATGGGAGGAGCTCCTGACTCTCATGGACTCTCGCCTGGTCAGTTCCCCTCCCGGGATCCACTTCAATTAAAGAGCCTGTTCTGGTGTAGAGTCGTATTTTTCCTTTATCCCTTATTTTATGTTTTCAACTTTTCCTTATCTATGTTTTCAACAGAGCAGAGTTGAAATCAAGCTTTGGAAAAAATGAAACCAATCTCATATTTGTTGTGATTTTAAAAATTAATACTCATTTACTTTTGCAGAGTCAAGGATGGAACCCAGGGCCTCATACATACTAGGCAAGCACTCTTCCACTGATATATACCCCAGTTCTGAATTTGAAATTATTAATAAACAAATTATATGATATAAAGTGAATAGGCTAAATAGCACCTTATTTATACATGCTTCTTTCCATTTTATAAAGTACCTTTAATTATATCATCTCTCTAATAAAAACCTAGTGAAAGGCTTATTTATATCTCTCTATTTTAAAGATAGGTGAATTTGGTTTCAGAATGACCAAGTTACTTGACTAAGGTCCAGAGTTGTGGAGCTAGAACTTAAACTAGTTTAATAATGAATCTGATCTAATAATAAGCTTTTTTCTTATGTACCAGATTTTTTGATTAATCAGTTCACAGAAATCCTATGACACAATGGAGTCTAATTACTAATTGCTGAAAAGGATGAATCCTACTTTCTCTGGAACATATACCAGAAGTCTAGAGTACCTGTGGCATTATTTGTTAATACCACAAGGGCACATTAAGAATGGTCAGCATTTGTCTATGGCTGTACTATCCTGAACATATGTCTAGTATTGCCTAATCTCAGAAGCTAAGCAGGGTTTGGCGTGATTAGTGCTTGGATGGGAGGCTGCCTGGGAATACCAGGATCTACAGGTTTGCCAAGCATCGTGCCACATGCATGCCTGTAATTCCAGCACTTGGGAGGCTTAGACAGAAGTTTTGCAGGTTCAAAATCAGCCTCAGAAACTTAGTGAGACCATCAGCAACTAAGGGAAACCCTGTTTCAAAACTAAAAAGAATGAGGAGTGGAGCTTGGAGGTAGAATACCCCTCCAAGCATCAGTAAAGAAAAAAAATACAGGACATCATTTTAATAACAACAGCTTTTCATTAAATCCTTGTGCTGGTGCCTTATATGCATTATCTCATCTAACCACATTAACATACTAATGTCAAACTTGTGGATAGGTGAGTTTTTCCTTGACCTTTCCTTCCTGCCCTTTTCCTGTCACTAACAATCCAACATCACAGCTGCATAATAGGAGATGAATATATATATATATATATATATATATATATATATATATATATATATGTTTTGAATCTATTCATGAAAGATTAATGAAATATGATCAGTGAAATTGACCAGCAGCTTATATTGACTTTTGTCCTGCCATTTAATTCACCTAAAGAGCCTCTGCTTTTGAGGACTCAGCAAATATTTGCTGAAAGAATTTATAAATGAGTCACAAAATACAAAGAGAAATCTATCCTGTTGCAAGAATATTCTACAGGAAATTAGCATCCTTTTCATGTTTGATACTGAAAGGTCATATATCTTTAAGTTGCTGTTAATCCCTCCCTACTCTTAGGAACTAAGATTTCCAGTTAATGTAATTATCAAGGACAACACAACTTATCCTGATTTCATATTCTTGTTCTGAGAAACATATTTTATTGAAAAATAAAATAAAATTTTCCATAGGGGCTATGGTTTGGCTTTTGAGTATTCCCTGGGAAATAGCTCATATATTTTTTAATTTTTTTATTCATCATTGTAGTTGTACATCTTAATGGAGAACAAGATGGTACAGGTGTACATGCACATATAACTCAATTAGCCCTTACCCAATTCCCACCACCCCTCCCCCTCCCTCCTTCTTATGTTTGGGTTAGTAATTGACTTTGATATGTTTCTTAATGTACATCATGTAAATTGGGGAATTTCCCTCTTCCTCCCTTCCATTCATCTCAGTTAGGTCTCCTTATTTTCTCATCAATATTTTCTGCTCCTTTTTCTAGAGTTCCTTCAATGATCCATTTTCTCCCTACCTTCTGCATACTATGAAGAGCATCTGATTTCTTTTTTTTTATGTGTGTGTGACTGACTATTCTCACTTAGTATAATCTCCATTTTCATTCATTTCACTGTAAATGATGTAATTTTGTTCTATTTTATGGTTGAGTAAAATTCCACTGTGTACATATCCCATAGTTTTGTAATCCATTTATTTGTTGATTGACATCTTGGCTGGTTCCATGGTTTGGCAATGGTAAATTATGCAGCTATGAACATAGATATGCATGCATTAGTTTGGTAGTTTGGTTTCCATTCTTTGGATAGATACCAAGAAATGATATTGCTGGATCACACAGAAAATTTGTTCCCATTCTTCTAAGGATCCTCCATACTATTTTCCAGAGTGCACTAATTTGCAATCCCACCAACAATGTATTAGAGTTCCTACTTCTGCACATCCTTGCCAGCATTTCTTGTTTGTGTTTTGAATGATTACCATTCTAATTGGAGTTAGGTGAAATCTCAGAATAATTTTGATATGCATTTTTCTGATTGATAATGATGTTGAACAGTTTTTCATACCTTTATTGGCATTTGAATTTCTTCATTTGTAAAGGGTTTATTTATTTCACTTGCTCATTTTTTTGATTAGGTTGTTCTTAAAGTGCTGAGTTTCTAGAGTTCTCTGTATATTTTAGATATTAGTCCTCTACTGGAGGGGTAGGTGGCAAAAGTCTTCTCCCATTCTGTTGGCTCTCTTTTGAGGTTCTTGATAGTTTTTTTTTTTCTGTATAGAAGCTCTTCAGTTTAATGCAATTTTACTTATTGATCTGCCATTTAGTTTCTTGTGCTTTTGGGGTTTTGTTGAGAAAGTTTTTATCTGTTGAGTTATATTCCTTCTATTCCTATTTTTTGCAGTGCTTTTTTTTTTTTTACCATAAATAGATGTTGGATTTTGTTAAATGCTTTTACAGCATGTATTGAAATGACCATGTGACTTTTGTCTTTGGTTCTGTTTACATGATGAATTACATGGGTGGATGTTTGTATGTTGAACCAGCCTTGCATCCCTAGGGTGAATCCTACTTGGTCATGGTATATGATTTTCTTGATATGGTTTTTAATGCATGTTGCTAGTATTTTGTTTAGTAGTTTTGCATTCAAGTTTATCAGTGATACAATCCTATAGTTTTTCCCCCCTTGAACTATCTTTATTTGGTTTTAATATTAATGTGATGTTGACCTCATAAAATGTATTTGAAAGAGTCCCATTTCTTTCTATTTCATGAAATAGATTGAGGAGTATTGGGATTAGCTCTTCTATAAAGGGTTTATAAAATTCACTTGGAAAACCATCTGGTCCTGGACTTTTATTTGATAGTAGGCTCTTTATTGCTGCTTCAATCTCTTTGATTGCTATTGGTTGGTTTAAATTTTCTATATCTTCTTGACTCAGTTTAGGAAACTTGTATTTAAATAAAAAGTTGTCAAATTCTTTCAGATTTTTAAATTTTTTGAAGAATAGTTTTTCAAAGTAGTTTTCTGATAATCCTCTGGATTTCTAAACTGTTGGTGGTAATATATTCTTTTTCATCTCTTATCTTTGTAATTTGTATTGATTCTTTTTCTCTTTCTTTTTGGTTGACTAGTGCTCATCTATCTTGTTAGTTGTCTTTTTTTTTGACAAACCATCTTTTGGTTTTGATGATTTTCTGTATTGTTTTCCTTTATCTAGGTTGTGGTTGTCATCTGATTTTTGTCACAATACTGGGAACGCTGACTGAAATAATGGATGAAACTCAGCAAGACACTGTTTCAAAAATAAATACATAAAACAGGGCTAGGGGTGTAGCTAAGTGATTATATGCTCCTGGGTCTAATTTCTGATACCAAAAACAAAACAAAAATTAGAAATTTAACTTTTACTTAAAACAATAAGAAAACCCATGATTTCATGAACAAGCAGTCCAGAAGGAAAACAGGTTTTAAGTTCGGTTGGTTTAGCAGCTGAACATTCCCTTGAAGATCTAGATTTACTTTTATTTATAGTGTGGTTGCTGCTGTCTTTCTGCTCTGATGGCTGAAGCCCCCAATTTAATCCTAAATTAAGATTTCTTTCTGAGAATCAAAATGAAAGCCACAGACTTCAGAATGCACAGAGTGGCTTTATGATGCTCTTCCCCTACCATCCTAACTCCACCCCCCTCTATATCAGTCAGTTGATCCCCTGAACTCTGTGTTTCTGTTCCAGATACACTGCTACTTGATACTGTGTTTTGCTTAGAGTATTAGTTGTTTCCTCCTAGGACACTCTTTCCTTACATCACATATCCATCTGTCTAACTCCATTGTGTTCTTCAAGTCTTTGTGCAAATGTCACAGACTGATTCATATCACTTTCTTTAGTTAAGCAAACTTGGCCTGAAATCTCTCAATTCCTACTCTCCTCTCCCCATGGCTTACCTGGAACTCATGATCTTCTACCTTCTATAATTTGTCAGTTTTTTACATTGATTTGTTATTGTTCTTCTTTTCTGATAGAAAGTAAACTTTAAAAGGCAAACAATTTTTGGTTTATTTATGAAATATTTCCAGAGTACTTAGAATAGTTAATAGTAAGTAATAGGTACTCCAATAGCAGTGGGACATAATATAAGAGGACACCAACATCGAGGCCCGCATACAGTAATTTAGACCCTATTTAAAAGTAAAAACTACGTTGGCATAGTGGGCATAGCTTGTAATCCCAGTACATGGGAGGCTGAGACAATAGGATTGGAGGTTCTTAGCCAGGCTTAGCAACTTGTGAGGCCCTCTGCAATGTACTGTTTCAAAATAAAGAATAGGGAGGCTGATACAGGAGGAGTGTAGTCCAAAGACAGTCTCAGTTACTTAGTGAGGCCCTTTGAAACTCGGTGAAACCCTGTTTCAAAATAAAGAATAAAAAATAGGACTTTGGGGTGTCACTCAGGGTGGTGTCGCTCAGAGGTGGAACCTCCCTGGGTTCCATCTCCAGTACAGAAAAATAAAAGAAAGAAGAAGAAAGAAAGAAGAAAGAAGGAAGGGGAGAAAGAAAGAAGGAAAGGGAGAAAGAAAGAAAAGAAAGAAAGAAAGAAGAAAGAAAGAAAGAAAGAAAGAAAGAAAGAAAGAAAGAAAGAAAGAAAGAAAGAAAGAAAACAGGACTGGGGATATAACTCAGAGGTAAAAGATTCCTGGGGTCAATCCCTAGGATCATACACACACAAAAAAAAATGTTAGTGGAATGTTGTTAGATGGCCATTTATAAAATGGCTGCTTATAGTAATTAGGTCGATAGGCCTTTTTGCTTATTTACAAAATGAAAAGAGAACAAAAGATCTTTTTAGAATAAAGATGATTAGAACAAAGAAGCATATATCTCAGAAAGGACAAACTCTGCCTCAATCTCACTGCTTAGTGATTGTTGTATTGGTTAGCTTTTTGTCACTGTAATATCCCAAAATGCCTGACAAGAACAAGTTAAAGGAGGAAAGGTTTAGTGGCTGATGGTTTCAGAGGTTTCCTCCATAGTAAACTGGCTCCAGGGCAGAAACATTATGAGAGGGTGTGGTCAAGGAAAGTAGCTCAGCTCCCAGCAGCTGTGAAGCATAGAAAGGGAGAAAAGGGCCAAGAACAGAGACAGTCCACAAGGCCACACCCCAGTGATCACCTCCTCCAGCCATGCCCACCCACCTATAGTTACCACCTTCTAAGTCCATTCAAATTATTAATTCAAGTGGATTTATCTACTGATGAGGTTAAAACCATCATGATTCAATTATTTCACCTCTGAACATTGCACTGCCAACATACCATCTCTTCTGGGAAACATTCCATAAACCATAACAGTTGATTTTTTTCTGGACCAAATAAATGCAATTATATATATATATTACACACACAAACAAACACACACACACACACACACACATTGGTGCATTGTGCATTGTAATTATACACATAAAGCTCAGGGTGATAGGAACATACATTCATATAGCATGTAGTGAGCTTCCCCCAGCCCACCCCACTCTCTCCCTTTCTCTGAACATAATATTTTGTATCTTCTATTCTTTTCCATTTGTCTGTGTATCAGTTTGTTGTAATACCATGTTTTCTGCCTTTCTTGATGACTACATTTCAGAGGATGGCTTCCAAGTCTTTAAGAAAGAATTACTGAGTTGTTGGAAGATTTACATCTCAAATGGATGGAAAGAATTTGCAATTGCAAGTTTTCCAAAGTAAGTGGTCTAAAAAAGGGAGGTCATGGGCTAAATTCAGGAAGAAGCCTGTCTAAAGTTAAGTCAAGCTGAAGGGAACTCAAAGGCCATCGTGGTCAATTCCAGGGTGCTATTTGAGAATTACTGCTTCAATCCTTCATCTTCCTTAATAAGCACATTCATTCAGTTCTGTAATCTTCTTAATTTTATCTTCTGTAGGTTAAATTAGAAATTTATAGTCAGATTCCTTCTTGCAGTATATTTTTCCTGGACTCCTGAAATAGATCCCACATGTCATGCATGGTGGCACACTCTTGAATTCCAGTACTTGGGGGATTGAGACAATAAGTTTTAGGACAGACTTGAAAATATAGCAAGACTCTCTGTAACCTAGTGTGACCCTTTTTCAAAGTAAAAATAAAAAGGTCAGGAGATGTAGCTCAGTGGTAGAATGCACAGTGTGGTTCAGTCCCCAGCACATCTATACACACACACACACAAAAAAAAAAAAAAAAAAAAAAAAAAAAAAAAAAAAAAATTCACATAGTTTTCTACATTACTGTTCTTTTCCAATAAAACTGTAACTTACTGCAATAGTTATCTTAACCAAAATAAAACTCTCTTTTTATTATTTATCTACATAAATCTCTCCTGTGCTTTTCATAATCCTAAGGATATCACCAGATTTCTCATCATAGCTCATAAAGTTCTAGGAATCAATTTGTGGCCTCTATTTTATTGTTCTTTTTCAAATTAAAGGAAAGAATATTCCCTTAGGTCTATATCCAATTTCAGTTTCTTCAGGAAGTCTTTCCAGAATCTCCCCAGACTCATGTATATATCATCATTATGACAATTATTATCTGTTCAACAGTAATGTTTTTTATATAACTGACTTATTTTTAGGATGTAGATTCTTATAAATTAATTATATCCTATACACACATTCACTTATTTTTAATTTCTACAGTTCCTTGACTCCAAGGCTTGTTAAAAATGAATAAAAGGTAATTTGACATTATACTCTGTCACACACATACTCATACACACAGATACATATGTGGAGTGTGTGTGTGTGTGTGTGTGTGTGTGTGTGTGTGTGTAATAAAGGTAGAGCTGTTATTTGAACCCAGGAAGACAATCTTCAGGAAATGTATTTTCAATAAAAATCTAATTCAGGAGTTAAGAGAACATGGAACATGTTTAGGTTGATGTTATCATATGAATAAGAAAAAACCTTGTTTTGGGGTCCCTTTGTTAATGAAGCACAGCTTAACCTAAGCTCCCTTTGGTTTTGTTTGTTTTTACTTGTTTCATAATAGTCTTGGCTTTCATATAAGGAGTAATTAGTATTCTATTATAAAATTGAACTTTTACTTCATTAAACTAATGTATTTATTTGCAGATAAGAAGTTTTTCTGATGAACTATTTTTTTACTTATATTTTAAAATAAAATCAACAAACCATGGTAGGATTCTATCTTTTCTTTGTCTGCTACAAGGATATTTCTACTCTTAAGACAATTTTCAGAGCAGCCTATTAACCAAGTATCTGATTCCAGTATTGTATAACTAGCTAATGGATTCACAACTATAAATTTCTCACTGGGGGAAAAGCATCTTTCTATACATGAAAGTTTTAAAGTTACATCAGAAAGTTCACACCTTTACTCTTGGATTGTCATTGAACTTGAAATTTTGCCTTCACCAAACTCAAAGAAAAGCTGACCTGAGCCAGAAAGGTAATTGCCACAGAATGTGCTAAAAGAGAAAAGCCTCTTCAGCTTTTATTTGTGAGTTCACTGGTGCTGACTAATTCCCTTCTGCTAATTGCTGTCAAAAAGAAATGTCTGCATTCTTCTTCCAACCTGGGCAAGACTGTCACGTTTCTTGGCTCATGCTCACAATAGCTTTTGTAGCAATCTTTACTGATTTGTCTGGAATTGAATCTGACATAGGAATGTATGGCTTGCAGTTGGATGTTTTCTCTCCTATAGAAACAGGTAGTTTTCAATCTGGTTACTTGCATCTTACATAATCTAACAGAAGTTCTGTCAATATTTGTTGACTTGTAAACATAACTATAGTATTCTTTTGTTTGTGTATGGTACTGAAAATTGAACCTAGGGACATTCTACTTTTGAGCTATATCCCCAGTCCTATTTTATTTGAAAACAGGGTCTCACTAGGTTTCTGAGATCCTTACTAAGTTGCTAAGGCTGACTGCAACCTGTGATCCTTCTATCTCAGTCTCCCAAGTACTAGGATCACAGGTGTGCACCACCATGCCCAGATTTACCTTTGGTCTTCTGATCAGGTGCTTGATTGACATTTTTCTTTCTAACATCACTTGGCTTAATTATTCCTGTTGTAAAAATCTAGAAATCCCTGCTTCTTTCTTAAATATTCTTATTTCTAGCACACACGTGCTTTGAAATTGAAACATTTAATCGGTATTCTTGCTCCAGGACATATTTCTTACTGAAGTCTGATGTACTTGGGTTAATCTCGGCTGGGTGGCTCTGCCCTCGTCAAATTCAGCACCTAAGAAATGGAAAAATAGTTGAACACTCACTGATCTTCAGACATTTTTACTATGATATTTTATTCTCTGAATTTATTGAACTTAAAAAGAGTTACAATCAATATTAAGTATAAAAATAAACCTGATTTAAAGTGCAAATTAATATTTGAAGTGACCATCATTGTGTATTATCTGTATAACAGCTAGTTATTCCAGAAAGTAAAATGTGACTATGCTTAACATTCTCTCAGAATTTCATGTACTAATCCATAAATAGAAGTTGTGCTGTAGAGAACAGCTACTTTATATTGGATTGAGATACTGCAATAGAAAATCATCAGTGCAGGGGACCTTTTTTTTTCTGTCGTGTTGTTTTTCTTTCTCTTTTTTCTCCTTTTCCTTCTTATCATTTTTTTGTTTTTGTGTGTGTGTGTGGTACTGGGATTCCTGCAAACCCTTCTACCTCTGGGCTACACTTCCAGACCTATTTTTTTATACTTTTTAAAATTTGGAAACAGGGTCTCTTAAACCAGCATGGCTGGCTTTGAACTTTCACGATCCTCCTGTCTCTGCCTCCCAAGCCCGGGGATTACAAGTGTGTGCCACCACGCCCGGCTTACCTTTTTTTTTTTTTTTTAATTGAAGAAATGCTCAAATTACTAAGTATATCTTTAAAATTTATAGAACTGGTCCAATTCTCCACTACCCAGACCAATTAGCTTAACCTCAGAACAGAAACCTCACAAAAACTATGTCAAAGCTTCTTTACATTTGTAGCATGGGCCAGGCACAAGTCTTCTAGTTTCCCACAGCTCCTTTCATTACAACTTTATTAAGTGTATTCTATTTGTCTACTTTTTATGTCCCATTAAAGTCTATATTCCTTTAAGGGAGAGACTTTTTTTTATTGACTTTTTAAGTAATAACCAGCTTTGTAGGAGACTAATAGATGCATATGAATTCTTTAATGAAAGAGGAATTTTAGTTAGGGCCTTGAGAATTCTTACAAATATTATTTTCAGTCATTTCCTTGACCAATTATTTAGAAAACAAAACTGCCACCTTTTCTATTGCCTTCAAAGATCAAATTTCATTATCTTCATTTTCAACAGATGATTTCTCCTTTCACTTTGTTTTTCTTTTTCATTTTTTTATTTTCCTCAAAATTCTCTTTACTTTGTTTCCTCTTTCTTCCTAATCTCCTGAGCTATTGTCTTGTCTCAAGCTAAAATGAATTCTTGCCCCCATTCCCTGCTGTGGGTATAGGATCATGTTCCACCAGTCATCCCCTGTCTTTCATCTACGCTCATTCATTGTTCAAGTTCCATAGAACTTAATTCTGCCTCCATCATCCAAATGAGTTCACTCTTCAAAAATCTTCACTGACATTACAATTACCCAGTCTAACAGCAGTGTATCCTTGTTCAAACTCTCAGCAGCATTTCACTACTGATCTCTTGCCATGGTGTCATTTGTTCCTAACCTCCCACATTTCTTACTCTCATTTGTAGACAGTTCTGCCACTCCTGTACAGTCTACAAAGAGATGGAGATACAGAATGGGCAGTGTTTGAAGGGCTTGCTTGTTTCCATGGCAGAATACTCACGAAGCCCCTTTGATCCTCCAGAGATTTCTCCTGGTCCCTGCTTCCGCTTTTTTGACAGTATTTTTCCCTGACATATCCTGCTATTTTTCTCTTCAATAATGTTTACTTCCAGTATTTCAGGAATCCTCCAGGTTCAAGTTTAATCAAATCTCCTTCCTTTTTGAGTTAATCATATATACATTTTACCATCTTACAGATTTTTTTTTTAGATTATCATCAAAATTAAAAAGTATGTTCAATTTCGGCCGGGCATGGTGGCGCACACTTGTAATCCCTGTGCTTGGCAGGCGGAGACAGGAGGATCGCTCAGGTTCAAAGTCAGCCACGCTAGCTTAAGAGACCTGTTTCCAAATAAAAATATAAAAATTGGTCTAGGAGTGTATCCCAGAGGTAGAAGGGTTTCCAGGAACCCCAGTACCACCAAAAAAAAAAAAGTATGTTCAATTTATATGCCCCTGAAAAGTCATGTCCTCAGATCTAATTTTTTAAACATTGCATTTTACCAAGTAACCTCAGGGCTAAAATAACACATTGCTTTTATCCTACAACTGTATTCATTTGGGTGCTGTTTTGACAAACATCTTGAAGCAACTTCTTGCTCTTGTGAAATCCTCTTTGCCTGCCCATCAACTTCTAAAGCAAGGCAGGTGTGAAAAGCACAAAGCATGCCAATTTGTACAGATGGTATGGAGGTCAAGTGAAAAAATACCACATCCCCTGCATTGACAGTCAGGGATGGTGTTAAAACACAATTACAGTATCTTGCTATTAATCAGTTCTGGATTGCTTGTTAAAACACATCTAATATTGTTCTTTAGAAATCTAATATATAAATGGCGCATTATACAATATAGGAACTGAAAATGATAAACGGAATAACAGCCAGAGATAATTGTCTTAAGATACTATTTTAAAGGATGAGGATAGTGATCTTAATCTAATGAGTTCTATAAAGACACTCTGAAAACATTTTTAGCACCAAATAATATCTCATTAACTTTTAAACCAGGATTCCTGAGATGGCCACCAAATTGATGCATGAAGTTGCCAATACAAAAAAGAACCATCTATAACTAATTATCCCTGAAGCAATCCTTCTAAAAAATCAACACATCTTCCTGATTTTATTAACTAAGTTTATATGAAACTTATCAATATTTTCATCTGGCAATAACCTACAAATTTAAAATTTTTATTCCCATTAAAGACATTCCACCAGAGCATCTCAGAATCATCTGCATTTTACAAGCTTGCTTAGATTTTTTTACCCTCATTTTATCTACCGTTTGAGATACATGATCCAGTAGTGCTGCCTTTTGGCTCAGCCTCACATGGGGTAGTGAAGAATCACAGATTTCTCTAGTTTCAGGGTTATATTAAACTCTTAAACCTACTTTTGGAACCATCTATGTATATTCTTGTTTATAACAAGCATTCATGCTTCACCATGAATTATTCATAATGAAGAATAGAGGAACACATATCTCATCAAATTGAAGAGGAGCATAAATTAGTATGGAGTCATTTGGGACATGAAAGTAATCGAGTTTCTGTATGGTATGGTGAAGCATAGCCATATTGCACCATCCAGGGACTCACATTCACAGAAGAAGGCCGAAGTACAAGTTATTGTTGCCATTAAGCATGGGCACATCTGACATTTGAAATCAGCAGTTATACTGGCTGGTTTATTTACCCATCCATACATGTAAAGAAAATTTGTCATTACCACACCTTGATCACTAATAATTAAAGTGTATTTAGACCTAGAGATTTTACATCATATTTACAATGCCAAAAAAATAAAACAAAGCTCACTTAACCTCAAAGTCTTTCACAGTGTCATTTATGGTATCTGTTACTGCATATTTAGCGCTTTTCTCATATAGCTCTATTAAAGGTTCAAGATTTTAATGAAAGACAAGTATTTTGCATTTTATTATGAGTTGTTGTACATCTGCTCAATTTTAAACCAATCTTTAGCTTGTTGAGCACATGTTATGTAAATCATGGGACGTTCTACCTTCAAGATATACCCCCAGCTCCATTTCATTTGTATTTTGAAACAGTCTCACTAAGTTGCTGAGACTAGTGTCAAAATTGCGATCCTCCTCTCTTAGCCTCTCAAACACTGGAATTATAGGGATATGCCACTACCCCCACATAATTTATAAGCTGGTTTCCAGAGAGGGAGGCATTGCTGATGCCCCCAGGCATTTCTTAGAAGACTTCAGAAAGTTTCACAAGTATATAGTGAAGGGTCCAAGAATCACCCACCAACCCAAATATCGAAGGACACAAGAGATGTAAAATGCAAGCGAGGTTTATTGTGCTGCAGCTCTGTCCCAGCTAGCCAGGGGTCGAGTTTCGACCCCTCCCCACTCCACGCTCTGAATTTTATAACCCTATGAGGGAGTGGTTACACACGTCAGAGCCCGCCAAAAGTTCGAGCCCGCCAACCTTAGAATACAACTATCAGATACAAGGACAAACATGTACAACCAATAGTTTTAAAACATGCATCCACACACGTCAGAGCCTGCTAAGGACTGCTTATCTCCCTTATGGTATGTGTTCGCTCCCTAGGGCTGCCTTTCCCACCCACCTTGGCTGGGCCAGGCTTATCTCTGCACTGAAGGAAATCTGCCTGGAGAGCAGATTAGCCTGGCCTTGTTTGCTGATCTAGCTCAGAGATATGGGGATGGGGTCCCATTTACAAAGACCTTGGCTGGCAAGCTGGAGATTAGAGGCTTTGACCTTGTGGGTCCCCAACCCTCGTCCTTGAATCCTGCAACCTGGGCAGCTGGGCTTATGGATCTTCATTCTATTTCCAATCCTACCTTACTTCTATATCTTAACACCTTATTTCTAATCATAATATGGAAGAAGACTTCTCTAGTTAATTTCTCATACTGGGGGGAAAGTGCTTCTTCCAGCCTGCTTTCCAGCACCCCTACAATAGAGTCTCAGATCCAAAACAATGTTATTAAAGTCAGTTCAGGTAGAAAATTTCTCAAATGGTCCGGATCACCACATGCTATTCTACATTTGTACAGCATGAGAGACTACAATAGATTAAATAAAATGGACATTGTAACTGAACAGATTAAAGTTTGTATCTTAATTGTACTTTTTACCAGCTGTGTTATCTTGGAACAACTGCATGCTCTTTCTGAGTTAATTTCTCATTCTGTAAAATGTAGGGCAATACAATTTTCAGGTTTGTATAAGTGTGTGTGTGTGTGTGTGTGTGTGTGTGTGTGTGTGTTTGTGAGTGTATGAGTGTGTAGCAAAAAACTTCAAGAATTGTGAGCAATTTATACAATATCTTGTTTAATACAATATCCCTATGTTACAGTTTGAGGATAAGTGTTACCATTTGGGGGAACTGTCCCCAGGAACCTTCCTTAGGCTCCAGGAAACAATTCCCATTAAAATGCGGGTTATTGTCCCAACTCAGGAAACATGTACACTGGTCAGGACTCTAGTTGAAGATTTAAAGTAGTTTATTAAAAAGATAGAAATACAGAAAACAGTTACAGCCTCATGCTACCCAGGACGAACATGAGGGGGTGCTTCAAATGAAGTCATCAACCCACAGAGCCTGAAACAGCTTTTATAGACACGATATCCTCCATCTTGTTCTCCTACTGATTCTGACATAGGTAAAGTCTGTTCTCTTAATCCCCCCCCCCTGCCTAACTTTGGTCTACACCCAGGTTTCTCCTTTCATGAAGGCCACCCAGATTTTTCCTTTCAGCAAAGTCAATCCCTTCCTCCCATCCTTTTAACTAAATATCATTATTATGTAAACCTTTCTTTAGAATCTGAAGTCCAAAGTTCCACCTCTCCTATGGACTTGCTAATTTTAGCAAGGATACTTTACATTACAATAGCTGCTTGTGACTTGCCCTTCCCTTCCACAGGTCTGCCCTTCATCTTCTGTAACCCAAATTTTGAAATATATTTATTAATAATCAGAGTTTCTTATTTGAATTTTTCTAGGCCATTCCTAATACTAGTACACTTAGTGGTAACTACTATTATTTTATTCTATTTTACAAGAAAACAAACTCAGAGATGATAAAGAACTTGAAAATCTATGAATAGATAGTCATTGGTGTTATGGTTTGAGAGAATGTGGTTGTGGGGAAACTGTTCCCAGGGACCCCTGTTAGGGTCCTGGACACAATTTCCCTCAAACCGCAACAAATTCCACAATGACCGAAAACAGAAAAAACCCGTGGGTGCTTGTCCTAAGCTAAGAATAAATATGCATAACTTGGACAGTTGCTGAAGATTTAAAGAAGTTTATTAAGAGATAGAAATACAGAGGATAGGTACAGCTCCATACTAGACTGGCATGGAGGGATGACTCGAATGAGTACACAAAAGGAATCACACATGGACCGGACTTTTTATACCCTTGACCTCCATCTTGTTTACGTGGTTCTGATGTAGTGAACTTCCCTATAAGGTACTTCCCCTTAACCCTGTAAGGTACCTCCCCCAGGAAGGTGTGGCAAGGTGTCTCCTTTCATGAAGGTCGACCTCCTCCTATCATTTTAGGTAGCTTATCTAATCATGTAGATCTGTCTTAAGATAGAGAAAGGCCTAGTTCTCCTCTCCTATTGACTTGTTAATTACTTTTAGCTATGTTAATTTACATTGGAATAGTTGCCTGCTTGTAGGCAGAAACCAAGTCCCTGCACAGATTTGCCCCTCACCCAATTTTTGAAATATATTAATAATCATAGCTTTCTCAAATCTTCCTAGGCCATTCCCAATACTGGTACAATTGGCACTGGAATATATCCAAAGGGTCCACAATTTACATCTATTGTATTGGGTATCTTTGGGCTTCATAACTCCTAGTACAAAGAAACTTAAATGACCTCTAGTTTGAACGATTCAGAAAGGTCCAACCAATTGTATCTAAATTCCAAATGTCATAATATATCAAAGTTAATGGTCCCTGGAACTAAGTAGTAGGGCTGTGTTTCTACCAAATGAAGCTTTGTAGTTGTACCAGTATTGGGAATGGCCTAGGAAGATTTGAGAAAGCTCTGATTATTAATATATTTAAAAAATAATTGTGTCAAAATGGCGGCAGACCTGGAGAGAGAAAGGCTTGGCTTTGGTCAGGAAGCAAACAGCTATTAAAACTTAGATTGACTTAGCTAAATGTAATTAGCAAGGCAATAGGAGAGGAAAACTAAGCCTTTCTCTATCTAAAGACAGATCTACATGATTAGATTAGCTAGCTAGGATGGGAGGCAGAGTCGACCTTCCTGAAAGGAGACACCTTGCCACACCTTCCTGGGGGAGGTACCTTACAGGGATGTTCACTAAGTCAGAATTATGCAAACAAGATGGAGGTCATGGGTATAAAAAGTCCGGTCCACGTGCTGTATCTTGGGGGTGGTGAGTTGGCTTGGACCACCCTCCCCCCCATGCCATTTTGGCATGGGGCTGTAACTATCTTCTGTATTTTTTTTCCCTCTTTTTCTGTTTTTCTGGGTTTTTTGTTTCTTTGGGGAGTTTTGGGGAAATTATTCCCAGGGGTCTAACAAAGATCCCTGGGGACAGTTTCCCAATCCATAACAGTAGTAATATAGAGAACCTGGACAAATGAGACTCCTTATTTTCATGGTTTGCCAATTATGCCAACTCGAGTCAGGGTTCCTTTGCATGGTGTGAACTTCCTGTCATCACCAAAGGAGAGCCACTGGGCCTTCTTCATCAACTTGCCAGATGTGGGATAGAGGAGGAAGAGAGAGGAGTACAACTTAAACGCTGTCAGCAGTCAAACATTAAAAAAAAAATAGACTCTATTGTCCTCTTTCACTATACTTGAGAGTATAGTCAGGGAATGTGTGTGTCTGTTCACTTATTACAAATAAGATGCCATCTTTTCTCACTATTAAACTTCTTGCATACAAAGTTTAAACTAAGATCAAGTATCTCTCAGTGCATTATAATAAATATGGATCATGCATCACAAATATTATCTTGCTATCTAGAAATCAGTTTGTTCTTAACAAACAAATGCTCATTTATTTCCTCATTTTGATGACAAATTATATTTGTATTCAGTAGTGAACCTTTATTGCATATTATATTATTATGGTAGCCACCCAGGTAGAGTGGCAGGACTTAGCACAAGCACCAGCATGGTTTCAGAAAATTTGGTGAGAAGCTCTAGTGACATTTCTTTACCAAATCAATACTCAGAACAGGCATGTTTTAATAGTTCACTCTTTTCTGGGAAGTAAGCAGATTGTGCAGGAATGGAACAAATTGGATGTGCCCATCATAATCAACTTAATAAGAGGAAAGAAAGAAAATAATGTTCAGAAAGAAAGTACTGTATAAAATCTTGGAGAAAATTTAAAAAATTAGCAATAGAACATATACTAAAGTATAGCCTGAAAATGGAAGCAAATTAATTAGCTGGAACATTTCTTTCAGCATATTTACATATTTAAAAAACAAAGCCTCTTTTTTGCAGTGTGAAATTGTAATGGTCACTTATATCCTTACCGCAATATGACCAGTATAATCTATGATTATCCAGGAACTGATTGTCTGGTTGGGGCTATCAACTTCCATTGCTTCTCTGTCTCTTTTTTTTGTTGTTTTTTGTTTTTGTTTTCTTCCTGCCTCTTGGCTACTTCCTTTATCATTAGCATTTATTGAGTAGCAAGTGTCTGCAAATGGGTTGATACAGGAGATGAAATTCAAATGAACCTGCTAACACCTCAGCTAAAAGGAGTAATTAGATTAAAAGTGATTATAACTTTTGCTAAATTGGTTTCACTTTTCTGTGCTATTAGTTACCATGGATGACTAATAGTTAGCTGTGTGTAACTTAACCGAGATGTTTGTCTATATGTAGATGTACAGGCATTCTGTGGAATCCCAAATATCAGTTTCAGTGGTTGTGTTATTTTGAAGAGAACAAAAAGTTTATAATTACAAAACCTATCAGATATTAGATATTGATACCCATAAAATATAATTATTATAGTAAACTGGTAACTTAGTGATTTGTTATTAGCATAGTGAAGAACACTAAAGTTTGTATGGAAAATACTTTAGCAAGGAGAAATGATATTTCTCTATTCATATTTGATGTAGGATGATCTACCACTTGAAAGGTAAGATTAGGTATTTATTGCTTGAATTTTATTTCTATTTTTTAACATTCTACTTGATTTATTACTTGTTTAGTGGAAGTTACTACCAATGAGGTATTTAAAAAAGTAAAAATTCTATGATTAGAAAAATATGTTCTTGCTGGGCATGGTGGCAAACACTTCTAATCCCCGTGCTTGGGAGGCAGAAACAGGAGGATCACCAGGTTTGAACCCAGCTGCACTGACTTATGAGACCCTCTTTCCAAATAAAAAAGTATAAAAATAGGTCTGGGAGTGTAGCCCAGGGGTAGAAGGGTTTCCAGGAACCCCAGTACCACCGGAAAAAAAAAAAAAAGAAAAATATGTTCTTAAGAGAATGGGGTAGCTGAGTACAGTGGCTCATGCCTGTAATCCCAGTACTTGAGAGTCTGAGACAGGAGGACCACAAGTTTGAGGGCAGCATCATAAATTTAGACATGCCTTCAGCAATTTAGCAATATCCTATTTCAAAATAAAAAACAAAATGTTGGGATGTATCTTGCAGGCAGAATGTTTGGGGTTCAATCCCCATTACAAGAAAAAAAAGTGGGCTAAAGTTGTGACATGTTGCCCTTGTATTTTAGACTTAATATTACTTAAACTGGGCATGGTGATGCATGCCTGTAATACCAGTACTTGAAAGGCTGAGACAGGAGGATCACAGGTTCCAGGCCAGCCTCAGCAACTTAGTGAGACCCCCAGCAGCTTAGTGAGACCCGGTTTCAAAATAAAGGATAAAAAATAGGGCTGGGGGTGTATAGCTCAGAGGTAGAATGCCCCTGGATCTGATCCCAGGTACCACACCAAAAAAGAAAAAAAGACAAAAAAATTGCTTTATATTTTGCCTTTAATAAAATGTATAACAAGTAAGAGAAGTTATAAACATGCTACCTTTCTTTTACAGTAGCTCTTTGTTCTCATCTTTATCTGCCTACATGGAACTTTTTTATTGAGCCCTCAGCATATGGCTCACCATTCCTGTCTCTGCCCCACTGCATTAGTTACTGGTGATTTGCTATACAATGCTGATGATATGGCAACTCCTAAGCTTTAACATTTCTCAGGTTTTACAGATTCAGCAGCTTTCTCTCCGTGTGTATCAATTCTTTCATGCACTGGGGTCTTTGAGATCAGCCAGAGCTCATTTTAAAGACCTTATATTCTGCGATTATCCTCTGATCCTCCAGATGCCTAACAACCTGCACATCTTAATATTTATTGTGAATATCAATAACAGTGTCTAAAATGACTATACTGTGCATACATGGATTATCACTTTGATTCTTGCTATGATGTGTGATTATAATGCTTTGATAATTTAAAAATAGTTGAAAATACTAAATTATTTGGAAAACTTACAGTTGAAATCTGATCCCTTTACATTCTTCCAATCTTGCCTCCAGGGGAAAAACAGTCTACTGCATGTTCAAGCTAAATTGTTTTTAAATTTGAGTTATTTAGATCTTTTAATTAATTGATATATAATATCTAGATTTTTAATTATATTTAATTTTAACCTTCCCCAGGGTTAATTAACCCCCTTTTCTCATATTATTACTTTTCTTAATCTATTTGGGCTATGAAACCTGCCATTAATGCCACAGAAGCAGAAAAAAACAAAAGACTTTTTTAAAAATGTAGAATTTTAGCTCTTTTAACAGATCTATAAAATGAGAGTCTGTATTTTTATAAGATCCAGGGAATTTATTTGTATATCAAATTTGGTAGACATTAGCTTTTGTTATAAACTTTCATTGTGCTCTCAAGAAATTAACTATATTAGGTACCATGTATGAATTGAGAGTTCAAATGAACACCATCCAATTTCTGACTTTAACAAATATTTGCTCTGTGATCCTGGGCAAGTTAGTTAATTATTCTGTGTTTCATTGTACTCATCTTTAAAATGGATTAACCAAGCCAACTCTGATGTTAACACCTGTAATACCAGTACCTGAAAATCTAAGACAGGAGAATCGCAAAAATAAAATAGATCAAGGGGTTAGCTTGGAAGTAGAATGCCTTTGAGTTCAATCTCCCTCCAAAAATACTAAAAATGGATTAAGAATCATGACTGGAATAAAAATGAAATGAGGATATATATATATATATATATATATATATATATATATATATATATATATATATATATATATTCTGAAGAGTACTTGGCACATAGCAAATCCTTCTGCATAATTCAGTCTCATATTCCACATAAGATCCACAAGTCTCTTTTACCCCAAAATAAAATGCTTTTTTTCTCAATTCCCTGAGCTAAAATACATTGACAAATGATTCCGGGCCAACAGAATATCCACTTGGGAAAAAAAAGAGAAAAATTAGATCCTCATACCTCACATCATACATAAGAATAAATTCTAAATAGATAGCAATTTAAATGTAAGAAATAACCGATACAAGACTAGGAGAAAATACAGGCCAATTGCTTTTTAATATTTACTTAGGGAAAGCCCTTCTTACTATAGCAGATTCAGTGGTAATAAAAGGTTTATAACTTGACTACCAAAATTTTTTTCAAAATTTTTTTCTAAAAAAAAAAGTAAAATGAATTCATAAAAAAGCCAAAAACAAACTGAAAAACTAAGGGGAAAACTTACAACATATGTTGTAGCTAAATTGCTAAATATTTCTAGGATTTAAAGAGCTCTTAAAAGCTGAGAAGAAAAGAACAATAACTTTGATAAATAATAGGAATAAGCATGTTGATCCTATGTACTCTTCTAGAAGTTTCAAGGTTTCTGGTCTAATTTCTAGGTCTTTGAACCATCTTGAATAGACTCTTGTACATGATTACAGGTTCTGGAAATTACATTTTTCTATATATGGATAGCCAGTTTTTATTTTTTAATTACATTTTACTTTATGGGGTTTTTTGTTTTTGTTTTGTGTTTTTTTGTTTTTTGTTTTTGTTTTTGTTTTGGTGGTACTGGGAACCCTTCTACCTCTGGGCTACACTACCAGACTTATTTTTTATATATATTTTTTATTTGGAAACAGGATCTGCTAAAGCAGTGAGGCTGGCTTCAAACCTGTCTCTGCCTCCCAAGTGTGGGGATTACAAGCGTGCGCCACCACGCCAGGCTATTTTATGGTTTTTATTTTGTAATTTTTAATTACATTTTTCTACATATGTATGCTGTTTTTATTAAAATTGCTTTGTAGCATAATTTAAAGTCAGGAATTATGATGTCTCCAGTATGGTTATTATTACTGAGAATTGTTTTAGATGTTGTGGGTCTTTTGTTTTTCTATATGAATTTTATAACTGATTTTTCTATAACTGTAAAAAATGACAATGGTATTTTAATAGGGATTGTGTTGAATATGTAGATCGCATTTGATAGAATGTCCATTTGATTATATTTATTTTTTTCTATAAGAGAATGAGAGGGCTATCAATCTTCTACCAATAAAAATTTATTAAAAAAATAAAATCTACTTGTTTAATGATTTATAATTTGCATTATAGAGGTCTTTAACCTTTTTATTTAAATTTATTCCTAAGTATTTTATTATTTTTGAGGATATTGTAAATGGAATTGTTTTCTGTATTTCTTTTTCAATGAATCCATGATTGGTATAAAGGATTGCTAATGGATTTTGTAAGTTGATTATATATCCTGCTACTTTGCTAAAACTATTTATTACCTCTAGATGTCTTCTGGTTTTATGGATCTTCTAAAGTGCAGAATCATGTCATAAGCAAACAATGCTAGTTTCGGTTCTTCTTTTCCTATTTAAAATCCCTTTGATTTCTTTCTCATATCTTATTGCTTAAACTAGAAGTTTGAATACTGTGTTGAACAGAAGTGGTGGCAATGGCCATCCTTGTCTTGTTCCTCATCTTAAAGGAAATTCTGTCACTTTTTCTCCATTCATAATGATGCTGGGTCTGAGTTTATTGTATATAGCCTCTATGATATTGAGGTAGGTCCCTTTTAATCTAATTTCCTCAGCATTTTTTTTTAACGTGGAAGGGTATTGGCTGTCAAATGCCTTTTCTACATCTATTGAGATAAATATGTAACTTTTGTTCTTAGCTCTATTAATGTGGTTAATTGCATTTATTGATTTGCATATCAAAAATAACCAGCCTTGCATCCCTGACATGAAGCTTATCTGATCATAGTGAACTATTTTTGTGTGTAGTTTTGAATGTGAATTGAGAGTATTTTATTGAGAATTTTTGCATCTATATTCATTAATGATATTGTTCTATAATTTTCTTTTCTCATATATCTTTAATTTGTTTGCATATTTAAAGTTATGCTGGCTTCATAGAATGAGATTGGTGTTTTTTATTTCAAAGAATAATTTGAGGAGCATTAGACTTAGTTATTCTATAAAGGTATTATAGAATTTAGCTGGGAATCCATCTATATCTAGATTTTTTTTTTTTTTTTTTTTGGTGGTACTGGGGTTCCTGGAAGCCCTTCTACCTCCGGGCTACACTCCCAGACCTATTTTTGCATTTTTATTTGGAAACAGGGTCTCCTAAGCCAGCGTGCGGGGCTAGCTTCGAACCTGCGCGATCCTCCTGTCTCTGCCTCCCAAGCGCAGGGTTTACAAGCGTGCGCCACCACGCCCGGCCTATATCTAGATTTTTTTTGATGGGAGACATTATATTGCTATTTTGAACTCTTTGCTTCCTATTAGTCTGATTAGATTTTCTCTATAATCTTGGTACTGTATAGGTATGTTGTAGGTGTCTAAAAGTTTGGAAATTTTCTCTGAGTTTTACTTTTATTGGAGTATAACTTTTCATAATATTTTCTCATAATATTTTGGTTTCTTATATTATCTTTGGTGATATATCTATTTTCATCTCTTAACATTGAGATTTGGGTCTGTTCACTCTTCCTTTTTATTAGGTTGGCTAAAGTTTTGATAATATTATTTATATTTTTAAAAACACCTTTTTGTTTTATTGATCTGGATTTTTGTTGTTTTCTATTTCATTTATTTCTGCTTTGATTTTGATTATTTCCTGCCTTCTGATGGCTTTGGAGGTAGTTTTTTCCCTTCCTTTTTAGGAACCTTGACGTGCAACATTAGATTGTTTATTTGGAGTCTTTCTGGTTTTTTATATGAGCAGTTAATACTATAAATTTTCCTCACTGCCTTCAGAGTGTCCTATAGGTTTTGTTATGTTATATCTCTGTTTTTATTTGAGTCAAGAAAATTTTAAATTTCTTCCCTCATTTCTTTTCTTTCTTTCTTTCTTTCTTTCTTTCTTTCTTTCTTTCTTTCTTTCTTTCTTTCTTTCTTTCTTTCTGCAGGTCTGGGGATGGAACCTAGGGGCATTCAAACTCCGAGCTACATTCCCTGCCCTATTTTTTATTCTTTATTTTGAAACCAGGTCTCACTGAGTTGCAGAGGGCCTCACTAAGGAGCTGAGGCTGTCCTCGAACCACGATCCTCTGGTCTCAGCCTCCCGAAGGCTGGGATTACAAGGTGCGCCACCATGCCCAGCCCCTCATTTCTTTTCTAATCCAGTCTTCATTCAGTAAGTAGCATTCAATCTCATTTGTGAAGTTTTTTTTGCATCTTCTTATTGTTCATCTCTACTTTTAGTCCATTATGACCTGAGAGGATGCAGGGAATAATATTAATGCATTTGAATTTGCTGGTGTTTGTTTTGTGGCCTACACTATGGTCTATTTTGGAGAAGCTTCGATGAGCAGCTGAGAAGAATGTGTATTCAGCTTTCGTTGTATAGAATATTCTGAAAATGTTATGTCAAAATGGTTCTTTAGATTTGAAGTATTTTTAGCAATCTTTTGTCCATATAACTTTTCTAATGATGGGATACATGTGTTGAAGTTTCTTAGGATTATTATATTGGGATCTATCTTGGTCTTCTAGTTAAGAAGAATTTCTTTAAGCTATGTAGGTGCACCAATATTAGGGCCATAAATATTTAATATGGTTATTTCTTCATTTTGGATGCCTCCTTTTCCAGTTAAAAGTAACCAAATTGGTCTCTTTTTTATGAATTTTGGCTTAAAGTCTGCTGTGTCAGATATAAGGGTAGCCACCCCTGCTTGCCTTCAGTCTCCATTTGCCTGGAATATGATTTTTCATTCTTTTACCTTCAGTTTGTAAATTCCCCTTCCTATAATATGTTTTTCTTGCAAGCAGCACATAGTAGGATTACGAATTTTAATCCAATTTGCTAGTTGGTGTCTTTTAATTGGAGAGTTGAAACCACTGATGTTCAGTCTTATTATGGAGAAAGTACTTTTGTTTCCTGTTATTTTTAATTATGTGGTTTTTTTTTAATCTGTGGTGATATTAGTTCACATTTGTTTAGTTGTTCATCTGGTGGCATTCCTTCCAAATAAGTTCGACTGCTTATTTCTTATTTCTTCAAGTGTTTTATCAAGTACCAATTTGGTCATCATAAATTCTTTAGATTCTACTTATCTTGGAAAGTTTTATTTTTCCATCAAATTTAAAGGCTAGCAGTCTAGATTAGAAGTTAATTTTTCTGAGGGTTTTAAGTGCATCGCTCTATACCCTCCTTGTACTTGGGTTGAAAATCCAGAGTGATTTTTGTTTGCCCTTTAAATGTCAGTTGGATTTTTTCCTCTTTACTCATTTAGGATTCTGTCATTAGCCTGTAGATTGCACATTTTCACCATAATATGGCATGGGGATAATCTCCCTTGTTCTTGTCTATTTGGGAATCTGGATGTCTTAATTTTGTAGTTATGTTTCTCTATTTTCTGCTTTCTCATTTTGCTAGTGTATTGTGTTAAAGATATATTTTTATAATGAGACCTGAGATGGAGTATGAATTAATTTCTAAGCATCTGCTTCTTATAATCATGTATTTAAACTCAGCCCTCACTGCCTTTTTTGCATTACAGTCATAAATCTTAATGGAGTACAAGATGGTATAAACATACATGCACATATCACTCATTTAGCCCTTCACCAATTCCCACCCCATTCCCTCTGTCCTTCCTCCTTCTTGTGTTTGGCTTAGTGATTGACTTTGATATGTTTGTGAATATACATCATGTACATTAAGGAATATTCCTCTTCCCCCCTCCCATCTCCCTCAGTTAGGTCGCCTTATTTTTCTGCCTTTTTAAGTGAATATATAGTCTGGCAAAATTGGAATATTTCAGCATCTGCTTTTCCTGGTTACCTCCTCTAAAATGTGTGAGAAGGGCAAGAGTTATCTATTCAGGAAGGTGGTCCATATTTGGCTGTTTTGTTGGTGCTGAGAATGCCCTCTACATCATCTACTTTATTCAAATTTCTTTCCAAATTATATGGAGTTGAGCCTTTTCTCCCAGTGTTTCCTCTTACTATACTAGGGGTTTATTTATGGGATTTGGTGGTTTATCCTCTGGTCTGTTCAGTATTTGGTGAAACCAGAAGCAGTGTATTTCTTTCTCAGAGTCCTTTCTTTAGAGTTCATAGTTTTTACTTCAGGTTGGGATGTTTATGTTTGGGTAGATAGCTACTCTATTATTTTGTAAAATGAGGGTTAGGGAGAAGATGGTGAAACAAAGACAGTCCTAAACAGAGAAATGGGTTCAGGTGGACAAGTGGAGATCATTTGAATCTTTTCTGAACTCTTTTGTTGTTGAGTTTAACTGTTGTGAATCTACTTTTTAACCCCTGCTTTGATGCTATCTTGCGTAGGGGAGGGAGAGGAAACTCTCCAAGTCTGTGAGCTGTGGCCCTGGTTTGATGACCCAAGAGCTCTTTGAGGGGTTCTGTGCCTATGGTGAGTTCCACCCCCATTTTTTATGTCCAGGAGAGAATGGTAGAAAGAGAACCTAAAGACACTGCTCAGAGGGCATAGGCCCTGCCAGGATGGTATTTCAACTGGGGCTGGTCTGCTGGAAGGGAAGGGCTGAGGCACTGGATAGATGGGCCACTTCTTCAAAACCAGATTGGGCAGAATGGTGACACTGCTTTGCTCAAGGTAGCCCTGGAAAGTGGCCTGGGGCAGAACCCATGGGCTTTAAGGGGTTGGACTTGCGCAGCTTGGGGGCACAGATGCTTTGATATGTGTGTGTGTGGGGGGGGTACACCTCACCAGGTCAGCTGGAGAATTGGTGCTCAGTGCAATAGCATCCAAGCTTGGCAGTCCTGGTGAGTGTTGGGGGTTGGGAGAAATGGGTCATAGTTTTTGCCCTTGCATAACTGTTCCTGTCTTTTCTTGGACAGAACTCTAGTTTAGGCTTGATTGCAGAGGTCAGTGTCCCAGATTATGGTTGGGGAAAACTTCTTTGACAGACTGCAGAGCAGAGCCCTGCTGGGCTTGCCCCTCTCTGGTTTGCTGCTCCTTAAATCCCAAAGTGCCTTTTTTTTGTGGATCAGAGACTGTCAGCTCAGTTGTCAGATGAGAAGTTATTAATTGTCCCTGCTTTGTTTACCTCTGAAAAGTTGAAGGAAAATTCACTAGGCTAATTTTCTAGTTAAGAGGATGAAAGGAGGAACTTGACCTTTGTGAAAGGAGAAACTTGGGCATAAACCACGAGTTAGGCAGGAAAATTAAGAGGATGGACTATACCTATGTCACAGAATTATGTAGGAGAACAAGATGGAGGATGTCATGTCTATAAAAGCTGTTCCGGGTTTTGTGGTTCGGTGACTTCGTTTGGGGCACCCCCTCATGCTATCTATGGGTAGTGTGAGGCTGTAGCTGTCTTCTGTATTTTTTTCTTTTTTTTTTTTTGCGGGTTTGGGGATGGAACCCAGGGGCATTTGTCCTCCAAGCTACACCCCCTGCCCTATTTTTCATTCATTATTTTGAAACAGGGTCTCACTAAGTTGCAGAGGGCCTCACTAAGTAGCTGAGGCTGTCCACGAACCGTGATCCTCCGGTCTCAGCCTCCCGAATGCTGGGATTACAAGCGTGCACCACCATACCTGGCTTATTTCTATCTTTTTAATGAACTTATTTAAATGTTCAGCAAGAGTCCGGGCTATTATATATTTATCCTTCGCTCAGGATAAGAACCTGCCATTTTATGGAAATTGTTTCCAGGAGCCTAACAAGGCTCCCTGGGGACAGTTCCCCCAAACAGTAACACTTATTCTCAAACTTTAACAGGCACTGTATCCAAATAATTGAAATTTCTGTATTATTCTCTCACACCATGAGTCTGCTTAGAGATAATTTTTCTTCATTTGTCTATAAAGTGGCTGAAAGCAGGTTTGTTGCTGGTATTTTTTGTCCTTTCCTTCATATGTGGCATCTTGCTTGCTTTCGGTTCAGAGTTATTTGCAGTGAGCTACAGCACTGAAGGAACTCGGGTCCAATATGATGGGGAATTTTCTGGTATTAGAAAATTGTTTTGGTATTAATTTCTTTGTGTGTGTTTGTGGTACTGGGAATGGAACCCCAGGACTTTCTACCTCTGAGCTACACTCCCAGACTTATTTTATAGTTTATTTGGAAACAGGGTCTTGCTAAGTTGCTGAGTGTCTAAGTAGCTGAGGCTGGCTTTGAACATGTGTGATCCTCCTATCTCAGCCTCCCATGTACTGGGATTACAAGCATGTGACACCACTCCCAGGTATTATATTAATTTCAAGATGTAAAAAGTAGTCAGGCCTTGGTTGCTGCACAGGCACTCAAGCAGGGAAGAGAGGCAGCTGTTACCAAAGTGATTATCAAGTACACAAAAGAGTTGCAGCCCAGGACCTTCACATTTTAAAGACAAGATTAATAATAAATAATTACTAGCAGGACATAGGGGGATGGTACAGGCTTTCCTCAAAGAAGGCAGATACAATGTGACCCCTGACTCTGATAATCAAGTAACACATATTGGTCTTAACAAATACTTGCACTAGAGATGAGGAGCTGGCCCACACCTGCATCAAGGCAGGAAGAAGGCTTTTGGTCAAACAGGATGGCAGATAGTAAATCCTGATAATCATATCAAAAGGCTTATACCAGAGATAATGAGCAGGGCCACACCTAGTTGGGTCAAAAACAGATACAAAGACTATTGGTTAAGCAAGATGGGAGATAATGAATCTATAAAAACTGTTCTATGTTCAAAAAATCTTCAGTGTCTTACTTTCAAGGCACTTCACTATGTTGTCCCTTTGATGTAGTGCTTTAATAATTCTGTCCCTTCTTTTTGCCTTTGTAATAATAAAAATTGCTTAAGCTTACAGCAATATAGTTTTGGCTTATTTTTCTAAACTAGCCAAGAACAAGAACCAGTGCTCGCCATCTCACTCCATATACACAAATGTTTTGGTTGCATTTCATTTTCATAAGAGTGTCTACTTTTCCAAAAACTATCCTTTTCCAAGAAATATTTCAAGTCCTATAATCTGTTAAGTCTTTATTATTTCCCACTGTCCCATATGCTCACCTTCCTCTTAACCCCTCTCTTTGTTTGAGTCTCTTTTATTCAATAAACCTTGGCCACCTCCTACCCTGAGAAATGCCTGTCAAGCACTGAGGGATAAAAGCAAAGATCTCAAAGAGGTCTTGGTGTTTCAGGGAAGGACAATATGTGAATAAATAATTGCAATACAATGTAAACACATCATTGTGTTCTGTTATTTGTTTAATCATAGAATTTTTTACCATAATAATATATGCTTCCCAAAACAGTTCTTTTTGTTCATTTTATGTATGAGAATATTTAGTGTATCCTCAGAGACATCTGGCCCAGTGGTAGTTATTCATTAACTGTTGAAGATTCACATGGATCCTCCAATTCTACCATTAATTAAAACATTTTTTAGTATTTTAAAATACATTCTAGCTTTATAAACATATTTAGTTATCATAGAAGCATATTTATTTCAATCATTATGATTCTATTATACTCATACTATATTGTTTTACTGTACTGTTTTATAGTGTATCATAATATACTAACTCTATTTCTAGCAGGAATAAATTCTGTGCAGAGTACACAGACTCAATGTACTGAACATACTTAGTCTGTATTACACTACTTTCTACCTCACAATGCAAGTTAGCTGTTCTGTATATGGTCACAAGCTGCAGCTATTTTGTAAGTGAGCTATCTGAGCCTACCCACCTTTGATTTATTAGACCTCTGGTTCTGTGATGGCTCCCCTAATGACAAACACAATTGTTGCCTCTCTGCTTCCATCCTCCTCCTACAATCTAATCAATTCATAGTGGCAGTGAACCCTGCATGTCCAATATATGAAGGAGTGTCTGGCCTATAGCAGTTAGGTGAAGGAAAGAATCATAAAATAATCATAATGCAGCCTTTTCCATTTTCAGACAGTTCTATTTATTATAAAAGGTGATAAAATTTCAAAGTAAATATTAAATTTAAATAACATTCAACCACCTTGTCTGCAAAAGAAAAATCTGAATGTGTTAAAATATTAAAATGTTATGAGAAGACATCAAGTGACTATTGAAGGGAAACCTTGTCCTCACTGGGGGGGACATTTTTTTCCATGAGCTATGCTGATTCTGCTTTCTTCTTTATTCTGCTCTCACAGTGTTAAAGTGAGTTAGGTTGGTAAGATTGGCAGGAACAGGGAGACATGTCTGTCTCCTCCTTCTTCACTGGGTCTTTCTACCCTCCAGATACAAGTTGTTCCCTGGTTATTCAGTGGCTGCTCCTATAGGGCTATGGGATTGGGACTATATTTGAGAGTCAGTTAGCAGATCTCTTTAAATTACACACAGCAACTTTCTCCAAATGGACTTTTATCTGTATGAAAGTGGACTTTTTCTTTCATCATTATTTTGTTTCTCAAACTATTTACATCATTTTTGGTGAGGAAAAATCTATTCTTTCTTTAAAAGCATCTTTGGGGACTCTCAAGAATAATAACCCACCCAAACTTAGTTTCCTACAGTAATGTTTAATGTGTATTTTTATTTCCTTCTGGGAAAAATACATAAACCCACATTTATATTTGTGTCACTTTCATATGTAGTATGTCCCACAGGATCATATTATTAATGCTGCTTATCATTGTAAAGGCTTCATAGTATATTATATCTTGAACAGTTTCCCATAACAACCCAAATTTACTTTATTGCAGTTTATTATAGGTAAGTGGTATGTCATTTTATGTAGCAAACACCAATTAATTTACTCACTGAGTAAAACTGTTCACTCTATTGCATCTATATGTTTTGCTAGTGTAGAGCCTTTTGAACTCTTTGTAACCCAATTAAGAAATGTGCAACTGAATTGAATAGACACTTTACAAAAGAAGAGATACAAATGGTCAATAGATATATGAAAAAATGTTCAACATCATTAGCCATCAGGGAGATTCAAATCAAAACTATGTTGAGATTCCATCTAACCCCAATCAGAGTGGCAAGCATAAAGAAGTCAAATAACAACAAATTCTGTCAAGGATGTGGGGAAATAGGAACTCTTTTACACTGTTGGTGGGAGTGCAAACTAGTTCAGCTGCTATGGAGATCAGTGTGGAGATTCCTTAGAAAACTGGGAAAGGATCCACCATATGATCTGGCAATATTACTCCTGGGTATCTTTCCAAAGGGGTTGAAATCAGAGAATGACAATAACATGCATACCCATGTTCATAGTAGCAAAATTTGTAAAAGCCAAAATATGGAACCAACCTAGGTCTCCATCAACAGATGAATGGATTGCAAAATTATGGGAAATACACACAAAGAAATTCTACTCAGCAATAAAGGACAAAATCATGTCATTTGCAAGAAGATAGAAATACCTGGAGAACATTATGTTAAGTGAGAACAGCCAAGCACAGAAAGAGAAGGGACTTATGTTTTTTCTAATATGCCTGAACTAAGAAGTCTTAGGAATATGAGAGGGAATCCAGATAATGGAAGGGAAACCTCAGGGAATCCAAAAAGGAAGGGTAGGAGAGGAAGAAGGCTGAGGTTTATTAATGGAAAAGCTACATTTTAATATGTGTATACATGTGAATATAACATTGTTAACCTAAACACTCAGTATTGGGAGGGAGGAAAAAGGAGAAGGGGGAGAGCACCAAGTACTGTGTGAATATATGCCATTGTCAACATGATTCACATTATGATGTGAGACTGTAGTGCACCCAAAACAAAAAAATAAAAAAAATTGATTGGTCTCCATATTTATTTATTTATTTGCTGTACTGGAGATAGAATCCAAGGGCATTGTACCTCCGAGCTACACCCCTAGCTCTGTATTTTAGTCTTTTTATTTTCTGAAACAGGTCTCACTGAGTTGTGAATGGCCTCACTAAGTAGCTGAGGCTGTTTGAAAACCACAATTCTCCTGTCTCAGCCTCTTGGAATGTTGGGATTACAAGCATCCACCACCATGCCTGGCTTCCATCTAAATTATTATCTGGTATATTTTACTAGAGCAAGGCCAGACTGGGTTTTGTACATTTCTCTCTCAGCACTGGAGGCAAGTCATGCTACAAAACTCTTTCTGGTACTACTTCTTTTTCTCTGTCCTATTTCATGTGGCACTTTATCTCCTTCAATTTTCTCTTTGAAATACTTCTCAGAAACTGTAATAATGTTATCCCTAGAAAGATCCCTTACCAAACATTTTTTTTTTTACGGGTCTGTGGATGGAACCCAGGGGCATTTGACCTCCGAGCTATACCCCCTGCCCTATTTTTTTATTCTTTATTTTGAAACAGGGTCTCACTAAATTGCGGAGGGCCTCACTAAGTAGCTGAGGCTGTCTGTGAACCGTGATCCTCTTGTCTCAGAAAACCGAATGCTGGGATTACAAGTCTGCAACACCAACGCCAGCAACCAAACTATTTTA